>NC_134354.1:652442487-652618242 GCF_048569485.1 Anomaloglossus baeobatrachus
CCAAGATGGCGTGGCTCACAGGATTCTCTGCAGATACCCCATAAAAGTTCGAACTAAATAAAAAGGCCCATATCTGGCACTGTACTGTGGATAAAACAAGAAATACTCAGAGGAGCAGTGGTCATAAAATAAGAACAAGAAATGGCAACTTTTCTAGTCCTTTGTAATGTGCTAAGTTTGGACCTTGGGTACATATTGTACCTGCGATGCTAAATTCCCGAGTATAAGGCCTGTAAAGTTAGGGGAAGTCACTTGAGTTCTAGGAATGGCAGAGGAATTTATTCCAGGACATAGCACTAAATCTCAGTTACTGTGCCTCTTCCAAGAGGCAGAGGACTTGTTACCCATGGATCCCAGTCATAAGCCTCTCATACAGCCAAATCAGATATCATACTTTGCACTGACGAGGGACAATACTTCTAAACATGGTTTCCACAAACTAAGATTCTGGTTAGGCTTTTATCCTGTAATATTTCAAGGCTTGTTAAAGAGTATTGACTTTTAATATTACTACTGCCAGTAACCTAGAGTTCGAGTCCTTTTCTTCTCTAAAGAGGCAATTTGCATATTTAATTTCCCAGAGGAGCATTACATGGCTCATAAGCCTCCTCACCCAGGCGTGCTGGATATGTCACTCTCCACCAGGAGAAACATTACCCATTGTTTAGAAAATAGACTCATTTATCCACTACTTGTCCTTTTTTTCAGCTTCACCAAGGCTTATTTTAATAATGTCTTATTGCAGAGAAGACCACAATTTTCTTAGGGTAAGTTCACACAGTGCGTTTTTTGCGGCGTTTTTGCGCAGTTTTCGGGTGCGTTTTTGCTCAGAAAACTGCATGACTTTGCTTCCCCAGCAAAGTCTATGAGTTTTCATTTTTGCTGTCTGCACACAGCATTTTTTTTCAGCTGCGTTTTTGTGGTGCCACAAAAACGCAGCATGTCAATTATTCCCGCGTTTTTCACTGTGCTTTTCATCCATTGAGTTCAATGGGATGTTCAAAGACGCAATGAGAAACGCAAAGAGCTGCGTTTTGGTGTGTTTTGGTGCGTTTCTAAGACCAAAAACGCAGCTATAAACGCAGGAGGTGGGTAGTAAAGGGACGTGTACAGGAAGAGGATTCCGTCTGTCAGTATATACAGAAGCGTGAATCCTCCCGGTACCGTCACCGCCGCTTCCACCTCCGGTCCTGTGCATGTATGCTGCCGTGCGGCGCCATGTACAGGCAGGAGGTGGAAGCGGCTGCGAAAACAAAAGTTAACAGTAGAAAAAAAAAAAAAGTTATACTCACCTGTCTGCAGCCTCCCGGTGCCATGCCCGCTCCCATCTCCTCTCACGGTATCGCCACCCCCGCTCCGGCTGTGTGCAGACGGCCGGGAAACCTCCGATGGATACAGGATCTGGCGATGGATCACCTGATGCAGTCACCTGACGCATCAGGTGATCGTAAGTATCGCGGTGACGCGGGCGCCCGGCCGGTATCAGCGGATGCGTCAGGAGACTTCATCCCTGATTACCGGCAGCTGCTGCAGCGATCGGAAAGGATCAGACTCCCACCCCATCGCTCCAGGAGCTGCCGGTAATCAGCACATAAGTGAGTATTATTTATTTTTTTTTTTTTGCACCGATGCATCTGCTGATTGTATAAATGGCTTTTATACAATCAGCTGATGTGTGATGGGATTCAGGCACTTGATCCTGACACATCATCTGATCGCTCTGCCTTCCAGCAAACCGATCAGATGATATTGGATCCGGATTGGACGGCGCGGGACCCTGACCCAGGATTACTGCGGAGGGGTGGTTCTTTATTTCAATAAAGATGGAGTCACTAATTGTGTTGTGTTTTATTTCTAATAAAAATATTTTTCTGTGTGTTGTGTTTTTTTTTTATCTTTACTAGAAATTCATGGTGGCCATGTCTAATATTGGCGTGACACCATGAATTTCGGGCTTAGGGCCAGCTATACAGCTAGCCCTAACCCCATTATTACCCAGTGAGCCACCCGGCATCATGGCAGCTGGAAGAGTTGGATACAGCACCAGAAGATGGCGCTTCTATGAAAGCGCCATTTTCTGGGGTGGCTGCGGGACCGCAATTCACAGCGGGGGTGCCCAGAAAGCATGGGCACCCTGCACTGTGGATTCCAATACCCAGCTGCCTAGTTGTACCCGGCTGGACTCAAAAATTGGGCGAAGCTCACGTCATTTTTTTTTTTAAATTATTTCATGAAATTCATGAAATAATTTAAAAAAAAAAAGGGCTTCCCTATATTTTTGGTTCCCAGCCGGGTACAAATAGGCAGCTGGGGGTTGGGGGCAGCCCGTACCTGCCTGCTGTACCCGGCTAGCATACAAAAATATGGCGAAGCCTACGTCATTTTTTTTGTTTGGGGGGGGCAAAGAAATCCTGCATACAGTCCTGGAAGGAGGATGCTGAGCCTTGTAGTTCGACAGCTGCTGTCTGCTCTCCTGCATACACTATTGGATGGAGGATGCTGAGCCTTGTAGGTCTGCTCCCCCTGACTCTCCCTCAAGCATACAGTCCTGGATGGAGCATGCTGAGCCTTGTAGTTCTGCAGCTGCTGTCTGCTCTCCTGCATACACTATTGGATGGAGTATGCTGAGCCTTGTAGTTCTGCAGCTGTCTGCTCTTCTGCATACACTAGTGGAGAATGAAGAACACATTGAAGAAGGAAATGACATCAGACCTTTTTTTTGGAGGCATACAGATCTGGTGGAGCGGGGCTAGAGGCATACAGATCTGGTGGAGGGGGGCTGGAGGCATACAGATCTGGTGGAGGTGGGCTGGAGGCATACAGATCTGGTGGGTGGCTGGAGGCATACAGATCTGGTTGAGGGGGGCTGGAGGCATACAGATCTGGTGGAGGGGGTCTGTGGGCATACAGATTTGGTGGAGGGGGGCTGGGGGCATACAGATCTGGTGGGGGGGCTGGAGGCATACAGATCTGGTGGGGGGGGTTGGAGGCATACAGATCTGGTGGGGGGGGGCTGGAGGCATACAGATCTGGTGGGGGGGGGCTGGAGGCATACAGATCTTGTGGGGGGCTGGGGACATACAGATCTGGTGAAGGGGCGTGAAGCATACAGTTCTGGTAGGGGGGGCTGGAGGCATACAGATCTGGTGGGGGGGGGGCTGGAGGCATACAGATCTGGTGGGGGGGTCTGGAGGCATACAGATCTGGTGGGGGGCTGGGGGCATACAGATCTGATGAGGGGGGCTGGGGGCATACAGATCTGGTGGGGGGCTGGGGGCATACAGATCTGGTGAGGGGGTCTGTGGGCATACAAATCTGGTGGGGGGCTGGAGGCATACAGATCTGGTGAGGGGGGCTGGGGGCATGCAGATCTGGTGGGGGGGCTGGAGGCATACAGATCTGGTGGGGGGGGGCTGGAGGCATACAGATCTGGTGGGGGGGGGCTGGAGGCATACAGATCTGGTGGGGGGGGGCTGGAGGCATACAGATCAGGTGGAGGGGGCTGGAGGCATACAGATCTGGTGGAGGGGGCTGGAGGCATGCAGATCTGGTGGAGGGGGGCTGGAGGCATACTGATCTGGTGGAGGTGGGCTGGAGGCATACAGATCTGGTGGAGGTGGGCTGGAGGCATACAGATCTGGTGGAGGTGGGCTGGAGGCATACAGATCTGGTGGGGGGGCTGGAGGCATACAGATCTGGTAGGGGGGCTGGAGGCATACAGATCTGGTGGAGGGGGGCTGGAGGCATACAGATCTGGTGGAGGGGGGCTGGAGGCATACAGATCTGGTGGAGGAGGTCTGTGGGCATACAGATTTGGTGGAGGGGGGCTGGGGGCATACAGATCTGGTGGGGGGGCTGGAGGCATACAGATCTAGTGGCGGGGGTTGGAGGCATACAGATCTGGTGGGGGGGGCTGGAGGCATACAGATCTTGTGGGGGGGGCTGGGGACATACAGATCTGGTGAAGGGGCGTGAAACATACAGTTCTGGTAGGGGGGGCTGGAGGCATACAGATCTGGTGGGGGGGTCTGGAGGCATACAGATCTGGTGGAGGAGGTCTGTGGGCATACAGATTTGGTGGAGGGGGGCTGGAGGCATACAGATCTGGTTGGGGGGCTGGAGGCATACAGATCTGGTGAGGGGGGGGCTGGGGGCATACAGATCTGGTGGAGGGGGTCAGTGGGTATACAGATCGGGTGGGGGGGGGTTGGGGGGCATATAGATCTGGTGGGGGGGGCTGATGTCCTCTGCAGTAATGAGCACATTGTGTTCCTGCTGTTTCCCTTCTGTCCCCTATTATGCAGTGTCTCACCTGTCATCCGTGCCCGCGGAGCCTCCAGCTGCAGCACACAGACTCCTCCGTACGAAGCGGCCGCTGCAGGTTGATGTCATGGCTTTAATGCAGTTGAATGCTTTACGGCACCACAAAGCATTCAACTGCAGAAAAGGGCTGACAGCAGAAGCAGCGGCGGCGGCCCCGGACAGGTGAGTATACAGCAGTGTGTGTGTGTCTGTGTTCTGTGTATACATGCATGTGCGCTATGTGTGTGTATGTGTTCGGTGTCTGCTGTGTGTGTGTATATGTGTGTCTGCTATGTGTGTCTGCTATGTGTGTCTGCTATGTGTGTCTGTTATGTGTGTCTGCTATGTGTGTTTATGTGTGTGTATGCGTGCGTGCGTGCAGTGAGGACCCGGAAGCCGGAGCATCGTTTGAACTGCGGCTGCGCAACAGACAATGCTGCGGTGCATGACGGAATAGGGGAACAGACAAAACTGGTGATTATGTAAGTAGATGAGTGAGACATGTAGATCAGGAAGCTAGACTGTCAGTCATTACATGTCTCAGAGTGGTAATGCCTCCTTTCATGAAAATAAACTCTGAAGACGGATTCCCATAGATCTTAACAGCTCATTAACATATTAAGTAAAACATGGATTTCTCTGGAATAAGACATCAGATCGCAGATATTAAGGTATCATTTTATTAAATATTTTATAATCTGCATGCCCGTGTAGATGTCTTACGCTAGTTTCACACATCCGGCATTTTGCCGGATCCGCCGCACTCCAGTACAGTGTATACAGTACAATGGCATCGCGGCACCTCCAGTCACATGCTGGAGCATGTGACCGGAGCTTGCCACGATGCCATTGTACTGTATTAACACTGTACTGGAGTGTGCCGGATCCGGCAATCCGACGAGATGCCGGATGTGTGAAACTAGCCTTAGGAGAGATGATCCTACTGAAAGATTCCCTTTAAGGAATTGTTGAGAATTAAAGTTTAACATGTTTGTCATATATTGAGATCCAAAGGTGCACATACCATAGAGGGAGGTTGCTATGCGGTCCATAGAGGAAAAGGGACTAAATTAGGATCCCCATGTTCTCTATGGGTAATGTATTCCTACACATGCCTCAGTCAGCAAAAGTAAGGCTATGTGCCCACGTTGCTTTTTTGTGTGGTTCTTTCCTGCACACAAAACCCATGTCTTTGCAGGAAAAAAGCAACTGAAAAAATGTGCATTTTATATTGCGTTTGCACGTTTGTTCACTGCTTCTTTTTGTACTTTTTTTTAGTCATGGGAATTGCAGGGGCTCAGGCGCTGTACCCCCGCAGTCGCTCTCACTGCCTGTAGTGGTGCCTGCGCTGCTCCCGGCAGTTTAACCCCCTGAATAGTGCGATCAAGGCAGAGAGAGGAATCGCTTAGCTCTCCCTGGCGATTGAGTTCCTGTAATACGATCACAGGGACCCGATCGCTGCCATAGTAACACTGGGTCATCACCATGACGAACCTGGGTTACTGAGCTACGGAGAGCCTCACACACCATGCTGTATTGATAAAACATTATAGAAACACTTTTTTCAGCAACAAAATCTGCAAAAAAGAGACACGCAGCGTGTGCACAGCAAGTCAGGATTCTCATAGACTTTGCTGGGATGTGTTTTCCTTGCAGAATTGTTTAAAATATGCAAGGAAAAACTCATGAAAAGGTAGCACATAGCCAAAGGTGGAATCAGCCTAAGGCTATGTGCGCACGTGTGCGCTCTGCACGGCACCTAAAAGGTGCGCTTCAGAGCGCAGCTGAAAAGCTCCGTTCTGAAGCCCATGGTGCCGGCGAGAACGTGCGCTCTGCCTGCAGCTCCTGCCATAGACAGAGCAGGGGCTGCCGGCAAAGCGCACGGAAGAAGTGACATGTCACTTCTTAGAACGCAGCGATTCGGGCAGCAGCCGAAGCGCTGCGTTCTAATATGCCATGTGCGCACGGCCCCTGCACAGTCTCCATAGATTGTGCAGGGGATGCAGGGCGCATGCAGTTACGCTGTGCTACAAAGCGCAGCGTAACTGCATGAATTACGCACACGTGCGCACATAGCCTAAGGCTGCGACCGCACTTTGCGTTCTCCTACTTGCAGTTCTAAACGCACATTTTGTGCTTAATTGATTTGACCAAAATTGCCTTTTTCAGAAATAGCGCTGAAAATGCATGCGTATTTAACGCGTTTTTGATGCGTTTTCAGCGCTTTTTACCTGCTTTTCCACCTGCGTTTTGACAAATGTGTTTTGTAAATCAAGACACTGCTAAATAAAGGTTAAACATTCAAATATATTGAAAAAAGATTAAAAAAAGGATTAAATACATAAGTGCAGAAATTAAAAAGAAAATAGAAATATATAATGGAATTATAGCAGTAATATAGTATTTATTAGAAAATTAGCTCTAAATTTAACATTTTCTTTAATTTAATTCTCGGATTATGTGTGTTTGTAAAGGGACATATGAAATCATTAATTTAATGTGCAAAAAGCATGCGTTTTGTAAACGCATGTTTTCTACACAGAAAAAGCAGGTAAAACGCAGGAATTTGTAGGAAACTTGGTTTTTGCCATTTCTCATTGACTCCAATGTTAGCAAAACGCACCAAAAATGGCAAAAACAATTGACATGCTGCTTCTTTGAACGCATGGTTTTTGCCACAAAATATGCAAATTAAACGCAGCGTTTAGAAACGCAAAGTGCGGACTAGAAATCCCAATTTTCCCTAGACTTTGCTGTGAAATCAAAACGCATGCCTTTTGGCATGAAAAAGGTGCTTCTCAAAACGCACCTAAAAAGCACCCAAAACGCAGGTGGAAACGCAAAGTGCGGTCGCAGCCTGAGGGTCACAGGTTACTGTTATTCCAAAAATTACTTGAAGTCTCTTTTACCTATGATCCCCCTATTTTGCTATTGTTGATTTTTGGTCTATTTATGTCCTGAATCAGTTTTCTCTAAAATACAGATTTGCTGTACATGGTCGGGATTACCGGATCCTAATTATATGTAACAGCCAGGAATTTAGCACAATCCCGAGAGCAATGATGTTGTGATCTCTATTTAGCAGGTAACTATTGTGATCATGGCGTCACCCGATCACGATCCACTTGTGCATTCCTTTCAGAGCCTTTACACATTGCAACCAGTTCTAGAACAATGAATGTGAAACCTGTTACTCTTTTCTTTCTTAATCTTGAATGACGAATACTGCACACACCTGAATACATAGTTGTCATTTCCTTGTATTAGTCAACATGCCAAGAGTCAGTTGTCAGGATCGCACTGGGTCACGCGGTGATGTGAGGTTGGTTGTGGCTTTCAGTTTTAACTTTACTTCATATTTCCATGATATCAGAACAATTTGTAGTAGAAGGGTTTTATTTTGGATACTGTTCTGCTAACATGCTTCAAGTTTGCAGCTCAAACGGAATCTGTCGCCAGGGTATTTTTCCACCTAATTTGTAGAGATGGAGAATGTTATTCCAGAGACTGCTGTAGTTTTGACAAAATCAGTTTTATCAGCAGGAGATTATCACCAGTTGACTAGTAAATCTGCTGCCATGCAGTCCTCTTATTAATTAATTCTGAATAAATCCACCCACACCACTGATTGGCAGCTTTCTGCCTATGCACAGTGTACCCAGAAAGCTGCCAACCAGTGTCACAAAAGTTTCATGTGTGTATTAAAAACACTTAACTATAACTGGTACAAAACACAAAATAACACAAGGAACTTGAAGATCTGCATTTAAAGGGATCCGACACCTGATTCCTGCTGCCAGAACCACGAGCAGCTTAAGGCCAGAGTCACACCTTCGAGTATCTTGTGCGAGTCTTGCATCGCATCACCGTGCACGGTCTGACGCTATCGAACAAGAGCGTCTCAGCTGCCTAGAGATACATGCAACCAACCCGCTCCTGTCAGGAGAGTGTGCGGCCATGCCAGGTGATGCGATGTAATGTGAGATACGCGCGAGGCACTCGCAAGTGTGACTCTGGCCTAATTCAGAGCCTGGCTCCGTTATTGCAGCCTTGTATGTTTTATTCCCATACCCTGCGATATTTCAGAGAAAACATACTTTTAAAAGCCGTCCTATGTGTGTGCATTGGATAAAAACGTGTTTGTCATAGGGGAGTGAAGCTTTGAGATGCCATTTTAACCTCTTAAAGATCTGTGATGGATGTTTTTTTTCACAGGTCGCTGAGTGTTGTATACAGTTGGCTCAGGAGCTGAGCTTGTTCTGTACGCAGCAGATGCCGGCTTATTCATAGCCAGCATCTGTCTTTAATGGCAGCATCCGGAGCGAGCTATGATTCCTGTTATTGACCATTAGATGTCACTGTCATCAATTACTGACAAAGACAATTAATTGGAACATTTGCTAGTGTGCTTGGCTCCCATTGTTCCCCTTATGATGAGATATTGGGGAGCCAGTTAGACCTACTGATGGCTCGTGTGGCTGCCATCTTACCGTCTGTTTACATTGGCACGACCGGAGTATAGTAAATCACCACCGATCGGTAAATGTTTTCCGATAATTGGAAGACTAATTTGAGAAAGAAAAAAACGCAATCTTCTGCGGTGTAAAAGATAAGTGGACAAAAACAATTCTGCACACTTTAAGGCTAGGTTCGCACACTGCGTTTTTTTGACGCTGCGTTTTTGGCCGCTAAAAACGCGCAAAAACGCACCTGCGTCAAAAAAACCGCATCAAAAACGCATGCGTTTTTGCCGCGATTTGGTGCGTTTTTCGCTGCGTTTTGCTGCGTTTTTGATCTCTGCGTTTTGCTGCGTTTTTCCATTGCATTGCATGAGGGGAAAACGCAGAAAAACGCAGGAAAGAACTGACATGTCCATTTTTTTTTTTTAACTCAAAAACACAGGTAACAAAAACAGATGTGTGCGGACAGCAAAAATGAAAACTCATAGACTTTGCTGGGGAAGCAAAGTCCTGCAGTTTTAAGGCCAAAAACGCACCCGAAAAACGCACAAAAACGCCGCTAAAAACGCACTGTGCGCACATAGCCTAAAGAGAAAATAAACACAACATGCTACAGTACAAGAGGGAATTGATTGAGAACAATGATTTTCAAGAATGTTAAAAAAAATCATTTGAGCGTTTTATTCAATCATTGTGCAAGATTAGGCCACGTGCACACATTGAGTATTTGATCAGTTTTTACCTCAGTATATGTAAGGCCACGTGCACATATTGAGTATTTGGTCAGTTTTTTACCTCAGCAATTTTAAGGCCACGTGTACACGCTGAGTATTTGGTGAGTTTTTTACCTCAGTATATGTAAGTCCACATGCATCCACTAAATATTTGGTCAGTTTTTACCTCAGCATAAGGTAAGTCCACATGCACACACTGAGTATTTGGTGATCTTTTTACCTCAGTATTTGTAGCCAAAACCAGGAATGGAACAATCAGAGGAAAAGTATAAGGGTATGTGCGCACGTTGCTTTTTACCTGCTTTTTTGCTGCTTTTTCTTCTGCGCTGTTTAATGCCAAAATGGATGTGTTCTTCTATTCAAGCAAAGTCTATGGGAATTTGGGTTTCTTGTTCACACTATGTTGTTCAAAATGCTGCCTTTTTGTGTGGCAGAACTTTGGTCAGAAACTCAGCTTTGCAGTGCAAAACCCAAATGGCAAAAACAATTGACATGTTGCTTCTTTGAAAAGCTGAGTTTTTGACCAAAGTTCTGCCACAAAAAGGCAGCATTTTGAACAACATAGTGTGAACAAGAAACCCCAATTCCCATAGACTTTGCTTGAATAGAAGAACACATCCATTTTGGCATTAAACAGCGCAGAAGAAAAAGCAGCAAAAAAGCAGGTAAAAAGCAGGTAAAAAGCAACGTGCGCACATACCCTAATAGAAACACGGGCTCCACTTCTGTATTTATTACCCACTCCTGCTTTTAGCTACAAATACTGAGATAAAAAAACTCACCCAATACTCAATGTGTGCACGAGGCCTTATTGTGAAGCAGACGTTCTTAGTAATTAACGATAATGTTTTAGTGTAAATGCAACTTTTGATTTCCTGTGAAGCTCAGGATGAGGCTGGGCTTCATACGAAACCACAGTACACTATATACGACAACACTATACTATAAGTACAAATAAAAAAAAGTTTTAAAAAATATTTGAAGAAAATAATAAAAAAGTTATGGAGCTTGGAAATAAGGGAGAAAAAAAATTATTCCCATCTCCTAGACCCTATCCCAATATGTAGTAGGTGTAGTAATAGCAGAGGCAAATATCTTCAATTACAAATGTATAGTTCTCCTGATTACCTATGTCTCTTACCTCATGTGCGGGGCATTGCAGCTTAGGTATCCATGGTTACGACCATGAGCAACTAAATGAGTTGATGTAACCATGAATACATAAGGCTGCTTTCACACTACTTTTTTTTAACATGCGTCATGAACGTTTTTTTGTTGTAAAAGTGGATCCTGCTCTTACAGCAAAAAAAACGCATGCAAACGCATATGTTATTTTTCAGGATCCTGTCACTTTAAGTTTATGGGCAGGCATTGGAGTCATGTGATCGGGAGTGAGGGGAACTGAATGTGATAGACTGGGAGCCGGCATCTGACAGCTGCGGATGCTCGTAACCAAGGTAAACATCGGGTAACTTGCTTGGATACCCGATATTTACCTTGGTTATGAGCATCGGCAGCTGCTAGGAGCTGGGCTGCCTGCTCCCTGCACACGTAACCAACGTAAACATCGGGTAACTAAGAAGTGCTTTGCTTGGTTACCCGATATTTACCTTGGTTACGAGTGTCCGCAGCTCTCAGGCGAGGGAGAGAGAGGAGAGGGAGGGGGGAGAGAGAGGGAGGGGGGAGAGAGAGGGAGGGGGAGAGAGAGGGAGGGGGAGAGAGAGGGAGGGGGAGAGAGAGGGAGGGGGAGAGAGGGCGACTGATCACGCCAGGCTGGTTTCTGGGCATGCTCAGTAGAGCAAGCAGGATCCTGTCTATCAGCATGCCAGCGTTCACATGCGTTTGCATGCTGTTTAGTCAGGATCCAGCAATTTGCAGTATTTGGATGCAGCTCAAAAACGCTACAAGTAGCGTTTTTGAAAAATGTTAAACTGCAAGTCGCTGGATCCTCACTATAACGCACGCAAACGCAGGTGAACGCATGTTGACGCGAGTCCATTGCAAATGCATTGAAATGAAAACGCATTTGCACTGGATCTGTTTTTGCGTTAAAAAAACGTTCATGACGCATGTTAAAAAAACGTAGTGTGAAAGCAGCCTAAGCTGGAATGCCCTGCACCTGAGGTAAGAGACATGGTTATATCAGGAGAACTGTACTATATTTCTAATTAGAGGTATTTGCTAATATTATTATTCTTACACCTACATATTGGGATAGGATCTCGGAGTTGAGAATACCCCTTTAAGGGAACCTGTCAGGTGCAATATGCACCCAGGACCACGAGCAGTTCTGGGTGCATATTAGTAATCCCTGCCTAACAGTCCCTGTATACACCAGCATAAATAAGCAGATTGTTAGAAAAAGTATGTCTAAAGATCGTTTCTTATATACTAATGAGGCCAGGAACTAGTCACAAGGGCGTGAGTTCTCTTGGCTAGCCCTGTGGGCGTACTAACATGTTAATGAATGGCTGCACATGCCTCAGTCTTGATGGCAGCCGGCAGAGGATGGATGCGCACTGTACCTCACTGAAGCTGGGAAACTTACACCCGGTATCAGTTTAGTTCGCATAATTGGAAGTCCCGGGGACTCCGGATCATGTGCAGTGCGCATCCATCCTTCGCCGGCCACCATGAAGACTGAGGTATGTACGGCGTTGCTGCTCATTTATTAGCATGTTAGTATGCCTACAGGAGCGTGCTTACATGCTAAGCAGGCCGACTAGCCAAGGGATCTCACGCCCTTGGGACTAGTACCTGGCCTCATTAGCATATAATAAACGATCTTTAGAAATACTTTTTCTAAAGATCCCTTTATCTATGCTAATGTATACAGGGACGGTTAGGCAGGAATTGGCAATATGTACCCAGAACTGCTCGTGGTTCTGGGTGCATATTGCACCTGACAGGTTCCCTTTAATGGCTTCAGTAATGGGGCCAGTCTATGAGCAGGGGTGAAATTCGAATAGTGTCTATACCATATTGCCAGCTGTACCCCCATATTGCCAGCTGAACCCCCATATTGCCAGCTGTACCACCATATTGCTAACTGTACCCCCATATTGCCAGCTGTACCACCATATTGCCAGCTGTACCACCATATTGCTAACTGTACCCCCATATTGCCAGCTGTACCCCCATATTGTCAGCTGTACCCCCATATTGCCAGCTGTACCCCCATATTGCCAGCTGTGCCCCCATATTGCTAACTGTACCCCCATATTGCCAGCTGTACCACCATATTGCCAGCTGTACCACCATATTGCTAACTGTACCCCCATATTGCCAGCTGTACCCCCATATTGCCAGCTGTACCCCCATATTGCTAACTGTACCCCCATATTGCCAGCTGTACCACCATATTGCCAGCTGTACCACCATATTGCCAGCTGTACCACCATATTGCCAGCTGTACCCCCATATTGCCAGCTGAACCCCCATATTGCCAGCTGTACCACCATATTGCCAGCTGTACCACCATATTGCCAGCTGTACCACCATATTGCTAACTGTACCCCCATATTGCCACCTGAACCCCCATATTGCCAGCTGAACCCCCATATTGCCAGCTGAACCCCCATATTGCCACCTGAACCCCCATATTGCCAGCTGTAGTACATATATAAGCTGACATAGTTGTAAGATAATAGATGCATCCATAGTTCACATATTTCTGACCACTGGGTTATATTAGTGATATGTCTGACCCATATACAATAATAGTAACCACAGTGCCCTTCTAGTGGGATCCGCTGGAGGTATAATAAGCTTGTCAGCGACATGCATTAATTATAGGGGTAGCTATAATCCATTTACAATCTAATGTCATGATGCCAATTGCAGTGCTCATATAACCAGTCATAATGCTCATTTACTAACTGTTCCTGGCACACATGGTTATTTATATTCACAAAGGCAGCAGCAGTGCCAACTACTGAAACATGGCACATGTGCCATAACCTGTAGCAAACTAATGACTAAACACAGGGTAGCAGCAGCTGTCTGCTTAAAAGTTTACTAACAAGTTGTAAAATTGTAAAGTGTATGTAAAAAAAAACCAAAAAAACTTTTCAATTTACCTCTTATTAAACATCTCCTCTGTTGTGAAGAATGGGTGGATTGTGACTTTCATGGTGTATGGCGGTTACCTACCATGCGGTGTGAGTGGCCGGTAATGTAGGTCAGTAGAGCACGCCGCTTGCAGGCTTTATAGTTACTTGTGCTGCTCGGAAGTGGCCAGATCAGTTTATCCATCCAGCCTTCGTTCCCCTCTGCTCTCCCATACTGCCAAGCTGCCTCTGCCATTAAGCTGGGTGAGCGACCGTTCAGTTCAGAACTGAAGTGCGGCCATAGCACTAGTACGAGCTGTCAATCTTACAGGAGTTACCCTCTACTTGGACACCACCTTCTTATTACCCATTTTCGCCCCCATAAAAATAACAAATTCTATACTCCCATACGGTGCCAGAATGGTTCCAGCAATGCCAGAACTCACGTTCCCCGGGCCCATATAACATTGGTATGACGCACGAGCGACGCAACCTTCTCCCCGCCTACGTAATGGTTAAGTAATTAACAGGAAGTGAAAGCTGTGGCTGACACTCACTTCCTGTTAGTTAATTAAGTGTCCAAAGGCGAGGAGAAGGAAGCCGCCGCTGATTGGTTGCGTGGCTCGTGCGTCATACCAATGTCACATGGGCCCTTGGAACGTGAGACCCGACAATGCTGGAACCGCGCCAGCACTGCAGAAGAGTATAGGCTTTGTTATTTTTATGGGGGTGAACATGGGCAAAAAGAAGGGCTTGTCCAAATATTGGACAACTCCTTTAACTAGAGCACCACTGTCCCTGGAATCTGGAAGCTGTGAGGCTGAGTAGCAGTGTGCTCCTAAAGCTGGAGTCACACTAGTGTATGGCATCCAAGACGAGAGCTCAAGATGCAATATGCTAATGACACTCGGCTCAGGCTCTGATGGAAGTGTAAGCCAAGTCTGCTGCAGCTGTGATCTGATCCTGCGATCGGACCACAGTTACAGATGAGAGAGAGGGCTTAATCTCTCCATCTCCATTGTCAGCTGATGCGATTATTGCACTGCACTCCGGTGTCATCCTAGTGCAGTCCGATGTTTCACTCGCACCCATAGACTTGTATGCGTGCGTCTGAACTGTCACTTGCAGCATGCTGCGACTGTTTCCTCAGTCCGATTAGGGCTGAGAAAAAAAATCGCATATGGGAACTGCCTGATAGAGTAACATTGGTCCAAGTGGAATGCGATTTTTTTTTTTTTATTGCACTAGATTTTACTCACTGCCTGTCCTTACTGTAAAGTTGCATGTTGCATTTTTTAATGCATTTTTGCTACAGAAAAAACACCATTTTTTCGGAACCCTAATGCACACGCTGCTCATCTTTCCCTTAAGCCCGCTTTACACGCTGCAATGTATCTTACAATGTGTCGGCGGGGTCACGTCGTAAGTGACGCACATCCGGCATTGTAAGGTACATTGCAGTGTGTGACAGGTACGTGCAATTGCGATTGAACGTTAAAACGTTCATCGCATACACGTCGTTCATTCCTCATGAATTGAACGTGTGGTTGTGCAATGTTCCCGGGGCAGCACACATCGCAGTGTGTGACACCCCGGGAACGATGAACAGATCTTACCTGCGTCCTGCGGCTCCCGGCCCACAATGCGGAAGGAAGGAGGTGGGCGGGATGTTTACGTCCCACTCAGCTTCGCCCCCTCCACTATTGGCCGGCTGCCGTGTGACGTCGATGTGACGCCGAACGCCCCTCCCACTCCAGGAAGTGGACGTTCGCCGCCCACATCGAGGTCGTATGGATGGGTAAGTACGTGTGACGGGGGTTAATCGTTTGTGCGGCACATTCAACAAATTGAACATGCCGCACATACGATGGGGGCGTTGCAAATCGCATACGATATCGTATGCGAAATTGCAACGTGTAAAGCAGGCTTTACCGATTTGAATTTTTCAATACCGTTTTGCAGATCTGCAGCGTGTCGATTCTTTTAGCTTTTTTGCAACGTTTTTCACTCATTCAATTGAATGGGAAAAAAGGTTCTGTAAAAATGCACAAAAAATGCCTGTATCTTGCAGCGTTTTTCCTTCCACATTTACCTGCTGCAAATACTAAATGTTTGCACAGAGCTTTATGGACTCCGGGTGTTTTCCAGTACGCTTCATGTGGGACGCGCTGGGACTTTACCCTCAATTATCTTGGGCCAACCTTGGTTGTTCGTTTACCATTGTATACTGTATATTGTGGGAGATGGCAGCGACATCAGAATGCAGAGACGACCTATCGCCAACAAGGGCGTTCCAGGATTTCCTATATTATCTGCTTGTACCACATACATTGTACCCATGTGTACACATACGTATGCAGCCTTATGATAGTGCACTGTGTGCAGCGCTGTAGACGTTGCCCTTGGTTAGGACAAGGGACACCGACACTGCAGCTAAAGAAACAGCTGACCCTCGCAGTTCCCGATGTAATGAATTCTGATTTTACAGAGGCAATATTAACACAGCACACGACAAGACATAACACCAAGTGTATTTATCAAACGCTGGCACCTTAATATCCGTATTATTTTTCACCATGTGGCAGTAATATGTAAGCCCACTAGCTTGCTCACGCCATGTAATGTACAGCGTTTTTCTTGTACACTGTAGGTCGGATTCATCAAAGCTTTTGCGCTAATTTACTTTCCTAAAAACATTTGCAAAATCACATCATTTTGTGTCAGCTGGCGGCTGCGTTAAAATGACGCGGCTTTTGGTGTTCTCATGCCATTTTTGCCCAGATCTGAGTAAGGGGGCAGTATGGAGGCCAGAGCAATCACCACTCATCAAATTCATGACCAGCGGTGACGCTCAATACTCCCCAAATCTTACACCAGCAGGGGCTGGAGTAATATTAATGGCGAGGAGCATATGAGGTGCACACCACTTCCCCGCCGGAGACCCAACTCCAGCACTGCTTAAGATTGGTGTGCACATGGCCGGTCTTGATGAATCGGGCTCTATGCATACTATCCTACATCACCCATGTGTGATCAATGGACAACCCACCACCAGATTCCTCACAACCAGCAGAAAGATGGGGTAGCACTCCAGCTTAGCTACAGCGGGTCAGCACTGCTGTCTCTGAATTTTTGCTGAGTAAACATTATGTGCCCGATTCATTAAGACTGCCATTTTATACATCAGTCTTAGGCCAGAGTCACACTTGTGAGAGACTCGTGCAAGTCTTGCATCACATCACCTGACATGGCCTGCAGCTCTCCGGACAGGAGTGTCTCCGCTGCAAAGAAATACATGCAGCTGACCCGCTGCTGTCAGAAGAGTGTGTGGCCACGCCGGGTGATGCGATGTGAGACTCGCGCGAGTCTCTCACAAGTGTGACTCCAGCCTTAAAGAGAATCTGTTACCAGATTTTTGCTACCTCATCTGAGAGCAGCATAATGTAGAGACAGAGATCCTGATTCCAGCGATGTGTCACTTACTGAGCCGCTTGCTGTCATTGTGATAAAATCACTGTTTTCTCTGCTGCAGATTTAGCAGTTATACAGAGATCATGAATATGCTCAAGTAGTCCTGTAATGATAATCTACTGCTGATTAAACAGTGATCTTATCAAAACTACACTAAGCAGCCCAGTAAAGGCTACTTTACACACTGCGATATCGGTCCCGATATCGCTAGTGTGGGTACCCGCCCCCATCTGTTGCGCGACACGGGCATATCGCTGCCCGTGCCGCACAACATCGCCCAGAGCCGTCACACATACTTACCTGTCCGGCGACGTCGCTGTGACGAGCGAACTGCCTCCTTTCTAAGGGGGCGGTCCGTGCGGCGTCACAGCGACGTCACTGAAACGTCACTGAACCGCCGCCCAATAGCAGCGGAGGGGCGGAGATGAGCGGGACGTAACATCCCGCCCACCTCCTTCCTTCCTCATAGTGGCCGGGAGGCAGGTAAGGAGAGCTTCCTCGCTCCTGCGGCGTCACACGCAGCGATGTGTGCTGCCGCAGGAACGAGGAACAACCTCGTTACTGCTGCAGTAACGATAATTGAGAATGGACCCCCGTGTCGCCGATTAGCGATTTTGCACGGTTTTGCAAGGATGCAAAATCGCTTATCGGTGTCACACGCAGCGGCATCGCTAATGCGGTCGGATGTGCGTCACAAAATCCGTGACCCCAACGACTCCGCATTAGCGATGTCGCAGCGTGTAAAGCCCGCTTTAGTGACACATCATTGGAATCAGGATCTCTGCCCCTACATTATGTTGCTCTCAGAATAGGTGGCAAAAACCTGGTGACAAAATCCCTTTAATGAAGGCACTGATGGAGTAAGATGCAGACAGTTCATTAATGGGAATCTTTTGCTACCTCATCTGAGAGCAGCATAATGTAGGCAAAGAGATTCTAAATCTAACAATGTATCTCTTAGCTTACTGGCGGCAACCCTTCTGGCACAATCAGAATTTTTAGCTTTAGTTATGTAGCTGATCCCAGGGAGCTTCCCTGTCCAGACCAGGCTCTCAATAGAGATTGTACATTGACAGTGAAGTGTTAATCACAGGAGGGGGGCATTTCAAGCTGCTGTGCACATGCCAGCTAGACCTAGCAATGATAATCACCAAGTGATAAAACAATTAATTTAAGTAAACAACAGCTGGAACCTGATAAGAGAGGCATGGTTTATTTTTGTTTTCTTTTTTAACCCTCCTATTATTATTATTATTATTATTTATTTATAGAGCACCATTAATTCCATGGTGCTGTACATGAGAAGGGGGTTACATACAAAATACGTATACAAGTTACAGTAGACAGACTAGTACAGAGGGAAGAGGGCCCTACCCTTGCGGGCTTACATTCTATAGGATTATGGGGAGGAGACAATAGGTGGGGTGTAGGTCAGGCGGCAGCTCCGCACGGTGGTCGGGCGGCAGCTCCGCACGGTGGTCGGGCGGCAGCTCCGCACGGTGGTCGGGCGGCAGCTCCGCACGGTGGTCGGGCGGCAGCTCCGCACGGTGGTCGGGCGGCAGCTGCGCACGGTGGTCGGGCGGCAGCTGCGCACGGTGGTCGGGCGGCAGCTGCGCACGGTGGTCGGGCGGCAGCTGCGCACGGTGGTCGGGCGGCAGCGAGTTCATTGTAGATTGTAGGCATTTCTGAACAGGTGCGTTTTCAGGTTCCGTTTCAAGTTTGCAAGAGTAGGGGATAGTCTGACGTGTTGAGGCAGCGAGTTCCAGGAGACTGGGGATGCTCGGGAGAAGTCTTGGAGTCGGTTGTGTGAGGAGCGAATGAGAGAGGAGGAGAGGAGGAGATCTTGGGAGGACCGGAGGTGACGTGTTGGAGTGTAGTGGGAGAGTAGTTCGGAGATGTACGGAGGGGAAAGATTATGCACAGCTTTGTAGGTCAGTGTTAGAAGTTTGAATTGGATACGGTGGAAGATTGGAAGCCAGTGGAGGGACATGCAGAGAGGAGAAGCGGGGTGGTATTGAGGAGAGAGGTGGATAAGTCGGGCAGCAGAGTTAAGGATGGACTGGAGAGGGGCAAGCGTGTTGGCAGGGAGGCCACAGAGGAGGATGTTACAGTAGTCGAGGCGGGAGATTATGAGGGCATGCACTAGCATTTTAGTAGATTGCAAATTGAGGAAAGGGCGGATTCTGGAAATATTTTTGAGTTGAAGACGGCAGGAGGTGGTGAGGGATTGGATGTGTGGTATGAAGGATAAGGCAGAGTCAAAGGTCACTCCGAGGCAGCGAACTTTGGGTACTGGCGAGAGCGTGGTGTTATTTATTGTAATAGATACAGCATGCTGGCTTCAGTTTACATAACAAAAACCTGCTGACAGATTTTCTTTGAGGTGAATGCCTCTTAATGAATTAGGCTCATCTTACAACTGGTGCGCGCCAGACATGTTACCTCTGTTAGGGGCAGGAGTACATTTATGGTGTAATTTATGCAAACGCAGTGTAAATTTGGATGACTTTATTGAACGGGCTTCATCATGCCCCTTTAGTGAAGCCGGTGGGGACTGACTTAAAAGCACCAAGAGTAGCTAAACGTTTGTGCAAGTTCAGTTGTGCATCAATTTAGGGACAATTCAAGATGTGTTATGGCAGAAAACTGGCAATAACATCTCAATGAATCGGACCCTATGTGTCAGTTGGCAGCTAACACTTGTCTCGCATATGTAAAGAAAATCATTAAAATAAATGTTATGGGCCTATCTACACGGGCGGTGACAGGCCAATAATGAGCGCTGACCGCATGTATAAGGCTGCTTTCACACATCAGTTTTTTGCCATCAGGTGCAATCCGGCAAAAACATAGACTTCTATTAGCGCCGGATTGCGCCGGATGGCCTTGCGTTCCATCCGGCTTTCGCCGGATCCGGCAAAATTTGCTTGTCCGGCAGCCGGATGGAACGTTGGAGTGAACATTTTTTGTCCCCGGCGAAAAACCGTATTGCGCCGGCTTGTTTTTTTTTTAATGGAAGCCTATGGACGCCGGATCCGGCATAATACGGCAAAAACCGGATTAAGGCCGACGGATCCGTTTTTTTGAACTGAGCATGCTCAGTATCACAATGGATCTGTCAAAAAACTGAAGGAACTGATGGAAAAAACTGATGCAACTCATCAGTTTTTTTGCCGGATCGTGCCTGATGCCAAAAAACTGATGCAGAGGAACAATTACAATGTTCTGGAATGGCCATCCCAGTCCCCAGACCTGAATATCATTGAACATCTGTGGGATGATTTGAAGCGTGCTGTCCCTGCTTGGCGACCATCAAACTTAACTGAACTGGAATTGTTTTGTAAACAGGAATAGTCAAATATACCTTCATCCAGGATCCAGGAACTCATTAAAAGCTACAGGAAGCGACTAGAGGCTGTTATTTTTGCAAAAGGAGGATCTACAAAATATTAAATGTCACTTTTATGTTGAGGTGCCCATACTTTTGCACCAGTCAAATTTTGTTTAATTGCAGATAGCACATTTTCTGTTAGTACAATAAACCTCATTTCAATCCAGAAATATTACTCAGTCCATCAGTTATTAGATATATGAAACTGAAATAGCTACTGCAAAAACCCAAATTGTTATAAAGAAAAAAGGTTAACATTAATAGGGGTGCCCAAACTTTTTCATATGACTGTATATACAATATGTATACTACCTCTAATATTAGGCCATTATTCTTCGGTGGCACTCTAAAGGGGTATTTCAGTGGACTGCCACTGATTCTGAGAATATGGAGAAGTCAGCACTGGCGCTCTATGCATTACATGGCACAGCGGCTCTTGGGGAACTCTCATCCCATTTTCTGGGTTGGGGTTATGCTTTGTTTCCTTGCCCACTGAGTGTCTCGGTGCTCGTGTGCGCAGGGAAAGTTGACGTCACACTAAGATAGTACTTTATTCTTGGGATTGGGAGGGGTCTCAGACGTCACAATAATGGCCATCAAACCTTACTTGGAAGTTTACTTTGGAGCCAATCAGTTGTCATCAGCGTCTATATGGGTGTGACTCACGCATAATGTATTATATATTATTGATCATATACCCTTATTGATCAATGATCACTGCAAAGTTGATGATGCAATTAAAAATTACACATGTCAGTATGGAGTCATTTTGGGTTTGGCGTTTTGAGCAATTATCTTCAAGAGCCAAATGAATATGATCACTTGTAAGAATAATTGCTCATTAGAAATAAAAGATTATCAACTAAGAATGATAGAAGTGTTGTCTAGTGCTCACAAAATTCACATTTTTTTTACATGGCTATTCCACTCTGGAAAGGTAATTTCTCTTAGGCCCCGTTCACACGTCCGTGTCTCTGGTACGTGTTAGGTCCATTTCCGTATGTACCGGAGACACGGACACACGTACTCCAATGTTATTCAATGTATGGAGTTACACGTGCGTTTTTCCATAAGGTGCGTGTGTCCGTGTGCGTGATACGTTTGTCCGTAAAACACGGATGCATGTCCGTTATCTCCACGGAACACGCACACACGCACCCAGTGAAAGTCTATGGGTTGTGAGCACACGTACGTGAGACGGATGCATCTCCGTATGGTCTGTGTACGTTTTGTGCTTTTTTTGAAGCGATGTCGGTCAATCCTTTTTTTTCTGTGTATGTCAGTCAATCTCCCTCAGTCCGTCGGTCGGTCTCTCTCTCTGTCTGTCCCTCTCTCAGTCCGTCGGTCAGTCTCTCCCCCCTCTCTCAAACTCAACGTTCCCCGATCACTGACGTGGCGCTGCACAGCTGTTAAAAAAATCTCCGGCGGCTTTTACTATTTTGAAAAAGCCGGCCGCTCATTATTCAATCTCATATTCCCTGCTTTCCCCGCCCACCGGTGCCTATGATTGGTTGCAGTGAGACACGCCCCCACGCTGAGTGACAGCTTTCTCACTGCAACCAATCACAGCCGCCGGTGGGCGTGTCAATATCGAGTAGTAAAAAAAAAATAATAAACAATAAAAAAATAAACAACGTGCGGTTCCCCCCAATTTTTATACCAGCCAGGGTAAAGCCAAACGGCTGAAGACTGGAATTCTCAGGATGGGGAACTCCAACAATATCAGCCAGCAGCCGGCCAGAATTGCCGCATCCATAAGATGCGACAGTCCCGGGACTGTGCCCGGCTCATCCCGATTTGCCCTGGTGCGTTGGCAATCGGGGTAATAAGGAGTTAATGGCAGCAGCCCATAGCTGTCACTAAGTCCAAGATTGATCATGGCAGCATCTCCCCGAGATACCTTCCATGATTAACCTGTAAGTTAAAGAAAATAAGCACACACAACGAAAAATCCTTTATTTGAAATAATAAACCAAAAAAACCACCCTCGTTCACCACTTTATTAAGCCCCGAAAACCCCTCCAGCTCTGGCGTAATCCACGGAGGTCCCGCGATGCTCTCAGCTCTGCTACATGAAAGTATCAGGAACTGCAGTAGAACACCGCCACTCCTGTCAGCTCCACGCAGCAACTGAGGTGAGTAGCGCAATCAGCGATGATGTCACTCAGGTTACTCGCGGCCACCGCTGGATCCTCCAACTGTGACAGCAAGTCACCCAGGTGACAGCTATGAAGTCACAGGTGAGTTGCGGTCTCGGGTGGAGGATCCAGCTAGCCGCGGGTAACCTGAGTGACAGCAGCGCTAATCGCGCTGCTCACTTCAGTCACTCAGGGGATTAGCGGTCACCGGTGAGTCCTTCACGGGTGACCGCTAATCAGGACGCGACACAGACAGACCCGCAGGATGACAATGAAGTCAGGTGAAGTTCACCCGAGTTCATTGTCATCGCGCGTCGCTGTCTGCTGTCAGCGGGCATATAGCAACATCATTGTGCATCACACACGGAACATTTCACACGGAAACACACAGACATTACACTTACGTATCTCACGCACACACGGACATTCCACACGCACACACGGCTAGCATACACAATCACACGGATGTCACACGTACCAGAAAAACTGACAACAAAAAAAGGGAACACGGACCCGAAAAACGGCACGTAAGACAAGCACGTGTTTTTCACGGACGTGTGAATGGGGCCTTAAAGGGTTTGTCTCATCTTCTTTCTTTAGGAGCACACCACTTTTCTACTACTCTGCTTCCTGCGTGCACTTCTTAAGATTGACAATTTGGACCAGATTGCGCTGCCGGCCCAAACTGAGTGCTCTTCTGTGCTGCTATCGTTTACAGCGCAGGGGCACCAAACGTAAGGCCACTATACACACTGCGACATCGCTAACCAATGCTAACGATGTTGAGCGTGATAGCACCCACCCCCATCGTACGGCCGATATGTGGTGATCACTGCCGTAGCGAACATTATCGCTACGGCAGCGTCACACGCACATACCTGCTCTGCGATGTCGCTGTGACCGTCGAACCGCCTCCTTTCTAAGGGGGCGGTTCCTTCAGCGTCATAGCAACGTCACTAAGCGGCTGCCCAATCAAAGCGGAGGGGCGGAGATGAGCGGGACGAACATCCCGCCCACCTCCTTCCTTCCTCATTGCAGGTGGACGTAGGTAAGGAGATGTTCCTCATTCCTGCGGTGTCACACATAGCGATGTGTGCTGCTGCAGAAACGAGGAACAACATCGTTACTACAGCAGCAACGATATTTGGGAAGAGGGGGTATGTCACCGATTAGCAATTTTGAACGTTTTTGCAACGATTCAAAAACGTTAATGGGTGTCACACGCAACGACATCACTAAAGCGGCCGGATGTGCATCACAAATTCCGTGACCCCAACGAGATCGCTTTAGCGCTGAAGCTGTCTGAAGCTGTCTGAATAGCTGATCTGACTACAGGTGGCTTTACACACAACGAGATCGCTTTAGCGATCTCGTAGTGTGTAAAGCCACCTGTAGTCAGATCAGCTATTCAGACGGCTTCAGACAGCTTCAGCGCATCACTTACAGGCTCTAAATCATGGAACTTGTAAGAATGATGTGCTTCTTGCCTAGGAAATCAGCATTCTTGAGAATGAAGAGGATTTTTAATAAGAGGTAAATTGCATTTTACAACTATACCCATTAATGATTATGAGACAACCCCTTTAAAAGGACCCTGTTACTTCAGAAAACTGTACCTTCAGATATAGGGTTAGTCTGCAGGTAAATCGCATTACAATGCTGCCTGGCGGCCACACTGGATTTGCGGTTATTGAGATAACATGTTCAGATGTGCTACAGAGCCAGCTGTCAATCAAAGTGCCTGGACCAGTATAGTGAGTGGTGACTGTATGTTAACTGAAGACGAGGGGCTCCCAGGAAGAATTAAGCTAATTTTCTCCCAGTAGCTGTAATTTCAGAAGGCAGTTGAGCAGTGTTGGAACACTATATATGTTGACTGAAGGCGAGTGGTTCCCAGGAAGAATTAAGCTCATTTTCTCCCAGTAGCTGTGTAGTGCCCCACGGGGCAGATGTTTTAATCTACTCGTTGCCGGGCTGGGAGTGCAGATCCTCTGCGTCGTCACGGCGTGGCCTGGCCTGGTTCTGTGGCCCCGAGGCGTACAGGAAGGAGGATAGGAGGGTGGCAGGGAGGATGCAGGTAGTAGTTGGAGGTTTAGTAAAGTCTTTTAAAGTGATTGTGACGCCACCTGTGGTATGCAGCCAGGGATGGGGCCCGCCGCTGCAAGGTCTCTCACCGGGCAGATGTTAAATGCAGCCGTGATCGTGTCGCTCCCCACAGGCAGAGCAGGATTACCCCGGGGAGGATGGCGGGGGTGGTGGTAGCCCCCGTTGGCGCCGCAGCGCTGGGCGACGGCTCCGGTAAAGGAGAGGCAGAGACAGGGGCTGCGGTTCCAGGTCTTTTTACTCACAAGTCTTTCAAACGCTGCCCAGGGTATCGTTCTCTGCCACGATGGGCTCCAGCCGATCCCGGATCCGTGAAAGGTCAAGTCCGGTGTGTGTTTCAGCCTGTGAGACCTTTCCTCCTTTGATGCGCTAAGTATTGGACCCCCGTGGCGTGAAGCACTTGAAGGTCCCAGTGTCAGTTAAGTGTCCCGTTCTGTATGCTGATAGCACGGTTCCGTTATGGGGATTCTCAACCTCGGATCCTATATGCTATTTGCTGCAGACTTGTGGGTCGGGTCCGGTGAATTTTCGTAGCCGTTCCCCGTGACCCTTGCAGAGTTGGTAGACAATGTGAAGTATGCCTGCCCTAGGATTCTGTATCCCGACAGCGCCGGTCCTGTGGAAGCAGACGCCCTGCTTCTCCCCAGCGACTGTGTTGACCGCCTTGGCCCACAGAGCTGCTCGCGGCATGTCCACTCTCCTGTGTCTGAAGCTGTTCTCTCTTCTGTGGTAGTTGTGTTGTGTGTTCTGAGCTGTTGCTCCCAGCTGCTGCTACCGGCTGGTTCACCACTCTCACTAGGTCAACCTGCTCTTCCCACTGTGTGCTTCTGACTCCTCCTGGTGATGGCTTCTCCCTGACCCCGAGTTCCCAGTCCAGTGGATCTGGGGCGCCCCTGGTGCGGTGGCTTCCTGTAAACCCACTGCTGTAGTGACCCCCTACTGTTACCCAACCCTGGCCCGGTCCCCATTGGGGAGGGTAACCCATTCATTGACTGTATGTTTGTGTATGTATGTGTAAACCGACCTCTACCTTCCTCAGGCCCAGGATGAGTACTACACCCTAATGGGGGTGCAGTACCCTGTGGCGCCTGAAGCCGCAGGGGTGCCACAACTGCTTTTTCAGAAGGCAGTTGAGCAGCATTGTAACCTATTTACCTGCAGATTAACACTTTATCTGGAGGAAAATAACATTTTATTTATTTATTTTAAATATTCAGAATAATAAAACTGATTATTGCTGCATCTAAGGGCACAAGCAGGCGGACATGCAAATCGTATGATCTTGGAACTCAATGCACAGACTGGGCACAGGTCTCCTGACTGGATCATGACAGATTCATATATTTCTTTGAGGTTCGAGTCTGGTCTGCATAAGTTCTAACCAGGGCTTTTCTCTTTCCACCTCATTAGATGTAATGGTAGCAGAATATGTCCGGCTTTATGTTTATATTGCTCAGCTACAGAGCATCGATCATAATGTGCCCTGTAGTTGTTGCTCTGCTGCTGCTCCCATGGATATTACTGGATGACGCTGAAGAACCTTCTTTATGAGCAGATCTGCTAACAGTCTAATGTCTTGTGTGCCCTTGGGTTAACCAGGAAAGAATGAGTATCTATTGGTAGACTGTAATTGCTTTATCTGTCAGTTGCTTTATTTATGCTTTGTTGTGACACCTATGCTCACAGCCATCAGCATTGTTAAATATGTCATTTAAACGTATACACACCTGGATAAGGAGATCTTCAGATATCACTCAGCACAGCTCTGTGGTATAGAAAAGCCCACTAGCTACAGAGCAGAGCTGTCAATCACTATAGTCCCGCCCACATTGAGCTGCAGAGCAGTGTGAGCTGTGGGAGAACACAGCGATGAGTGGGGAAAATCAGAGCTGTCCCTACATCGTGTGTTGTGCATCACTGGCTCTTCCGGTGTCATTTCATTGTAGTGTAGATAATTTTGATTGATTAATTGTCATTTACTTGGACTTTAGGGTAGTAACGATTTATTTTCCTGTCTACAGAATAGGTAAATATGGCAGAGGTCATTGATCTGGTTGTCAGGACTTCTTCTCTTAGGCCTTCTGAACATGTTCTGTAGTAACAGTTCTGATACAAAGTTTCCTTTAGCACAATTTATGTTATTGGTTTACGAGTTATTAGCTATTTCACCAAAGTGGTATACTAAACAATACTAAGCACCTAAATAATATACTAATACATGTCTGAGAAACAGACCATGCTCGAACAGAAGACTCAGACTCTCTCCTTCAGGTTTATTGTCCTCGTATGTTCCTAAGAAGTACCGTGTTTTTCCAAAAAATAGGCCCTCCCCTAAAAATAAGCCCTAGGAGGGATTTTCAGCACTTTCGGAGCAAGGCTTAAATATAAGCCCTACCCCGAAAATAAGACCTAGTCGTGGATCAATAATGAAGTGTCCGTGCAGCTAAAAAAGTTACAGATACTGCAGGACACTTCATTATAGACAGCGGACACCCCGCAATCACACTCACCAGACGCTGAGCGGAAGGACTTGCAGTGATCTCACCCCCACACACATCAGCTCTCACACACACACAATCAGATCACACACACAATCAGATCTCACACACAATCAGATCGCACACATAATCAGATCGCACACATAATCAGATCACACACACATAACCATCAAATCACACACACAAACATCGCATCACACACATCGAATCGTACACATACTCACCACTTCCAGCGACACCAATCTCTTCTCACCGGCAGACTCATGAGAAACTGTGCGGCGGAGCGCAAGGACCTGCCACAACAGGAGCTGCGGACACACGTGACTTCCTCCCATCATTTCCTGCGGCCGGAAGTGCTGGATGTGATGTGTGCGTGTGTGTGTGTGCGTGCACGCGCGTGAGTGAGTGTGATCTGCAATCTCGTGTGTGTGCGATCTGCGATCTGGTGTGTGTGTTTGTGTGTGTGTCAGCCAGCAGCAGGGGAGGACGGCGTGCAGCACCCACCGGAGATCACATGAGGACCTGAGAGCCACGCAGACATCCAGGTCTGGTAAGTATGAGTCTCCTGGGAAGTGGGGGGGGGGTCTGCTTATTTGATCATATTTGATGCCCGTGGGCTGTCAGTATGCAAAGCTGATAGCAATCAAAAAGCATGTGGAGCTATGTAAGAGAGTGGGGTAGTTCACACAGGCGTCTTGGTGGTTTCTACATAACAATGATTTGTGTGTAAAAAATCGTATCATACTTTTTTCTTATCTGCGTTTTCCTGTCCATACTTGCCCAATGGGGACATAAAAACCATATACTGTACGCAGACACCATCAATATGGCGTCTGTTCTTTACTGAGCCATTGAATATACCAAACTGTATTTGGTTTTGAATTATTATAAAAATGGACTATACAGGTGGTGAAAATGGATATCCTTTTTATGCTGGTATGGGGAATGTCAGGGAGCTAGTAATGACTTTAATTACATTGTTCTTCAAAAACTGAGTAGAACTGTGGAATTAAAAACGCTGATGTCAATTGGTCTTCATATAAAAATGATGTTTTGGATTGATATGAGAAGAAATGTAGACGCATGAGTAGATCTTAGAACGTTCTGTGTCACAACCATCTTTGTCAGGTCTCTTTATGGTCTCTTTTTAAGCCATACACATTAGATGTCAATCAGCTGAACGATGGTTCAGCCAATCATTCATCCGGCAAACGTCTCGGCTGGCTGGTGCATCACAGTAGCACTGGAGCGCTAAGACATTTCTGGCAACTGCTTATCTCTAGAAAGCGATATGATCAATATTTCTCCTGACAATCACTCGTTCGGGGGTCCCATAAATATTATACCAACAGCCGAACTTGTCAATATCAGAGGACTCAACCAACTTTAGAGTAATGTGTATGGAGGGCTGTCATAAAGTCGGAATACTGTACAGTTCGTGACTTTTTAGAATGTTCGTCCTCTGATCGTGGCATTCTCACAATATGCACATACAGAGAAGTGATGTCTTGCTTACTAGGTATCTGGAGATTTTGGATTATACCAATTTTCCAGGAACTATATGGAGAGAAGACTGTCTGCTATGACTGACACTCAAACAATTGCTAAATGGTGGGATTAGCGTTGCTTTGACATAATGTTGTTGGGAAACTGTTGTTATTAGAAGTTTTCATTTAAGACAAATGAAATATTCATGTTCCACAGGAAAAGCTGATGGGATTTACGCTAAATAAATGAATGACTTCATTTTCCAAGAAATTATTTCAATTGCGTCTTTGACTGTAGCTGGAATGTTTCCTGGGTTATGTACTAGTTTTTCAGATCAAAGTCTTCCAATATCTAAAACTTTCCTTTTATATTTGTTTTCCAGCAGACCTATGTTTCGTCAGCACAGCATATGGCACCCCCCAGCCCTAGTAATAGCAGCGGCGGTGGAGAAGGAGGAGGTGGTGGAGGTGGAGAACAGTTGAGTAAAACCAACCTGTACATCAGAGGTCTTCATCCCAGTACCACGGACCAAGACCTGGTGAAGCTGTGCCAGCCGTAAGAAGCATTTCTATTCCTTGTTAAGGGCATTCAGTTTTTTTTGTATCTACAGGTCTTGTAAGCCATTTCTAAAGCTGTAGGTAATAGTAAGCTTAAGTAAATATAAATTAGATGTAGAATGCAAAATAACACGGGAATATTAGATTCTGTAGATATAAATTGTCTGATAAATGTCTCTAAAGTTATCTTTATACCTGTGCACAATATTAATACCTATGCTGAGCAGGCCATAACATTAGACTTAATGGAATTAATAACTGATGAAGAGAAGAACATTGATTATCTTGTTGTAGTAGTATCTGTTGTCATGTTGGTGGGTGTAGACCCACTGCGCCATGGGACCAATCTCACTCTGGACGGGCATGACTAAGCAACTACCTCGTCTTCACTAGAGCCTGTGATGGTTAGGTTAAGCTTGTTCTGGAAGGTAGCTACGAGGTAGCACTTCAGGGTAACTCTCTGCACTCAGGGGGCGGGGATGGACTTAAGTGCAGGCCGGAAAGCTTGAACAGACTGGACATCAGTTACTGGCAGGATTGCTGGTACAGACTTGCAGGCTGGTACAGGCGAGCAGGCAGGCTGGAACAGGCAGGTATGGATACACTTGACAAGTACTGGAACATAGGTACCGATTAGTAGGCACCGGACACAGGCATAGGATACGGGCACAGAATACGGGACCTGACAACTAGCAACGTACACCTAACTGAATGACCACATTTTTCAGGCACCTGTCATAGGGGCAGGATGCCTTAAATATCCAGTGCCTCTCAGTCATAGGCTAAGAGGTACAGTGCCTACAAGTAGTATTCAACCCCCTGCAGATTTAGCAGGTTTACACATTCGGAATTAACTTGGCATTGTGACATTTGAACTGTAGATCAGCCTGGAAGTGTGAAATGCACTGCAGCAAAAAAGAATGTTATTTCTTTTTTTATTTTTTTTTTTTAAATTGTGAAAAGTTTATTCAGAGGGTCATTTATTATTCAACCCCTCAAACCACAAGAATTCTGTTTGGTTCCCCTAAAGTATTAAGAAGTATTTCAGGCACAAAGAACAATGAGCTTCACATGTTTGGATTAATTATCTCTTTTTCCAGCCTTTTCTGACTAATTAAAACCCTCCCCAAACTTGTGAACAGCACTCATACTTGGTCAACCTGGGAAAGACAAAGGAGCATTCCAAGGCCATCAGAGACAAGATCGTGGAGGGTCACAAGGCTGGCAAGGGGTACAAAACCCTTTCCAAGGAGTTGGGCCTACCTGTCTCCACTGTTGGGAGCATCATCCGGAAGTGGAAGGCTTATGGAACTACTGTTAGCCTTCCACAGCCTGGACAGCCTTTGAAAGTTTCCACCCGTGCCGAGGCCAGGCTTGTCCGAAGAGTCAAGGCTAACCCAAGGACAACAAGGAAGGAGCTCCGGGAAGATCTCATGGCAGTGGGGACATTGGTTTCAGTCAATACCATAAGTAACGTACTCCACCGCAATGGTCTCCGTTCCAGACGAGCCCGTAAGGTACCTTTACTTTCAAAGCGTCATGTCAAGGCTCGTCTACAGTTTGCTCTTGATCACTTGGAGGACTCTGAGACAGACTGGTTCAAGGTTCTCTGGTCTGATGAGACCAAGATCGAGATCTTTGGTGCCAACCACACACGTGACGTTTGGAGACTGGATGGCACTGCATACGACCCCAAGAATACCATCCCTACAGTCAAGCATGGTGGTGGCAGCATCATGCTGTGGGGCTGTTTCTCAGCCAAGGGGCCTGGCCATCTGGTCCGCATCCATGGGAAGATGGATAGCACGGCCTACCTGGAGATTTTGGCCAAGAACCTCCGCTCCTCCATCAAGGATCTTAAGATGGGTCGTCATTTCATCTTCCAACAAGACAACGACCCAAAGCACACAGCCAAGAAAACCAAGGCCTGGTTCAAGAGGGAAAAAATCAAGGTGTTGCAATGGCCTAGTCAGTCTCCTGACCTTAACCCAATTGAAAACTTGTGGAAGGAGCTCAAGATTAAAGTCCACATGAGACACCCAAAGAACCTAGATAACTTGGAGAAGATCTGCATGGAGGAGTGGGCCAAGATAACTCCAGAGACCTGTGACGGCCTGATCAGGTCTTATAAAAGAGGATTATTAGCTGTAATTGCAAACAAGGGTTATTCCACAAAATATTAAACCTAGGGGTTGAATAATAATTGACCCACACTTTTATGTTGAAAATTTATTAAAATTTAACTGAGCAACATAACTTGTTGGTTTGTAAGATTTATGCATCTGTTAATAAATCCTGCTCTTGTTTGAAGTTTGCAGGCTCTAACTTATTTGCATCTTATCAAACCTGCTAAATCTGCAGGGGGTTGAATACTACTTGTAGGCACTGTATGTCTGGCTTAGGGCATGCTGGCCCTTTAGGAGGAGGAAGGCGCGCATACCCTATGCGCGCTCAAGCCCCTGGAGCAGGAGGCAGTGACGGGGACAGAAGCCATTACTGAGCAGCCAGGAAGGTCAGTGCGCTATTGTCCCTGCCAGGAGGAGGAAGCAGGACAGCACGGGGTTGCCAGCGCTAATGAAACTTCTGTCAATGTTTGTGGAATGTTTCAGGCAATACCTGAACAGTCAATTCTTGAAGTTGATTTCTTGGAATTAGGAAAAATGGACAAATATAAGGAACTGAGCGACTTTGACAAAGACCAACCTTTCATGGCTACAGTAGATGATTGGGCCAGAGCACTTTTTGCCATGCAGAGAGGTAATACCCACGAAAAGTAGCCAAGGAAGGACAACACAACAAACTGGCCGCAGGGTCATGTATGCCTGAGGATCGTTCACATCCAATTGAGCATCTGCAGAATATGCCGAAAAATCACCTCTGATTTCTGGAGATCCCACCTCACTACCTACAGGAATGAAACGATTGGCTGCAAGCATCATAGTGTCACTACAGGACACCTTCAGAGGTCTTGTTAGGTCAATGCTTCAACATTTAGTGGCACGAGTGGGACTGATAAAATATTAGGCAGGCTGTTATGGCTGATTGGTGTATATTTTGCTGAGCCATAAAAGCACTGTCAGCTCGTTTCTGTTTTGGGCTGCTTGTGTTGCCTTTTACATGGACTCCTTCCCAGTTTTTTGTTGCCTCGTGGACATTAACAACTTGACACTTGGCCCAATCCATTGCCATGCACTAATGAGAACGAAAACATCAAAACAAGCTGTTTTTGTCGGCATTTGCCCATGCTGTGTGGATCATTGATGCTAGTCTAGAGCCCGGTGGCTGTGTGTCCAACTCTAGTTTATTTTTAACTGTTGATTTGGGACTTGTGGGAAAGCGAAGAGAAAAAATATCTACCTATCTATATTAGATTTAGTAATAATTGAAAATATTCTGCTATTCTTACTATCAGAGTGTTTATTGGTTGCAGTTATTTAAACATATGAAAATGAGTTATGAATTTTAGCACATCACTGATGATGAGAAAGATTATTGAAGACCATGAGGGAGCAGCGCGGTTACTCTGGAGCAGGACTTTATCGGGTCCAAGCACAGTATTTTAAGAGAAAATATAATAAAACCTGGACAGCCACTCACATGGATCAGGGCTGTTTTCCGACCCTTTAGGGACCAACAAACTCTGTAATTTGACACAAATGTGTCCTGTAGCTTACATCTTGTGTGGCCCTTTGGATGAGGTCTGTCTGCATGTAAAGACCTTAACGTGTGAGACTGTAGCCTATAATTTTGTCTATAGTCTGAAATTTGGTCGTCACTGCTTTACATTGTGTTTCCGACAGTGAATGGTCTTACCTGTAGAAATTCTTAGAAAGAATTTGGAGATCTAACCTGCCTCTTCTGATACAACTTTTATCATACAATGTTGCTTGCAGAAACATGTTTGTTTGCAAAGTCACCAAAAGACGTATTGTAAATGTGAGTTGTTGTAACTAGGGATGATCGAATACCTCAAATATTCGGCTTCGCGAATATTTTCCGAATAGGTCGCCGATATGCGAATATTCGATGCACAATGTAAGTCTATGGGAAGCCCGAATAGTTCCAAATAATTGTTATTCGGTTTTCTCATAGACTTAAGGGGGCTTTACACGCTACGACATCGCTAATGCGAAGTCGTTGGGGTCACGGAATTTGTGCCGCACATCCGGCCGCATTAGCGATGCCGTTGCGTGTGACACCTATGAGCGATTTTGCATCGTCGCAAAAACGTGCAAAATCGCTCATCGGTGACATGGGGGGTATATTCTCAAATATCGTTACTGCAGCAGTAACGAAGTTGTTCCTCGTTCCTGCGGCAGCACACATCGCTCCGTTTGACACCGCAGGAACGATGAAGCTCTCCTTACCTGCCTCCCGGCCATAATGCGGAAGGAAGGAGGTGGGCGGGATGTTACGTCCTGCTCATCTCCGCCCCTCCGCTTCTATTGGGCGGCGGTTCAGTGACGCAGCTGTGACGTCGCTGTGACACTGAACGAACCGCCCCCTTAGAAAGGAGGCGGTTCGCCGGTCACAGCGACGTCGTCGGGCAGGTAAGTAGTGTGAGGGGTCCAGGCGATGTTGTGCGACACGGGCAGCGATATGCCCGTGTCGCACAACAGATGGGGGCGGGTACCCACGCTAGCGATATCGAATCGAATATTCGCGAATAGTCGAATAGCGGCGACCTATTCGGACAATATTCGCGAAGCCGAATATTTGAGGTATTCGATCATCCCTAGTTGTAACCTATCAATATGAGAATGTTATCTGTAGAGTTTGGTGGAACAGGTCTTCTAACCATGTGTATCGGGTCACAGCCAACTACTAACACTTTTTTTCATTTATTGTGTAGTCAGGGTGTTTTCCCATCTGGTACGTCTGTCAGTAAATTAACTTACTTTTAATAGTCATTCTCCATGAGCATATACTGTTGGGTCCAGGAATATTTGGACAGTGACATAGATTTTGTAATTTTAGCTGTTTACCAAAACGTATTCACGATACAGTCATATAATCAATATGGGCTTAAAATACAGACCGCCAGATTAAATTTGAGGGTATTCACATCCCAGTTTTAATAAGAATTTAGGAATTACAGTTCTGTAGCTGCCTCTTTTTGAAGGCGCCAAGGGAAATAGGAAGTATCTTAAAAGCTCTTTAATGGGCTGCATTGGCTATTCTTTAGTGAATTCATCATCAATTAAAGAGGTAAGAAGTCGTGGGCTGATTCCAGGTGTGGTATTTGCATTTGGGAGCTGTTGCTGTGAATCCATCACATGACGTCAAAGGTGCTCTCAATGGAATAGAAACAGATCATGATAAGGCTGAAAAAAAAATAGAAGAAATCCATCAGAGAGATAGCAGAAATATTAGAAGTGACCAAATCAAGTTTAATACATTCTGCATAAACAAAGCACACTGGTGAACTTGGGAATTCAAAAAGGCCTGGTCGTCCACAGAAGATTTCGGTGGTAGATGATTGCAGAATACTTTCCATGGTCAAGAAAGACCCTATACAGTATCCACCCAAGTGAAGAACACAGGAGATATGTGTTTCAGTATGAGTAGACTTCATTAGAGCAAATACAGAGGGTTCACCACAAGGTGCAAACCATTAGTCAGCCTTAAAAATAGAAAGGCCATATTAGACAATAGTTCTGAACCTAATTTTATATCTGGTTCTTGGCAACTACAACATCGAAGGCCAATCACAAGAATAAATGCAAATAATGTCATTCTTATATAAGAAAGATGAAGCATTTTAAAAAGATTATTATGTGGATGGTGTTTTTTTGTTGTTGTACTGGTCATTTTTTTTCAATTCACTTCTATTGTAGAAAAATAAAAAAAACTATCATGTAGCACAGCTACTCAAACTTTTTTTTTTCTGTGGGGTCCCACCAGCCAGAACAAGGGAATGCCTGAGGTTGACCACAAATACGAAAATTTAAAATATTGTTAAATTTAACTCTCATTGGTTCTCTTTAATGTCATATTGGGCTTTCAAGACAAAACACCAGGATTTTGCTATATAACGTAAAGGCAGTACCTCACTGACCCTAGGATGCTGAATCCAAGCATAGCCTTTGTTGAAAGATCTGATTCTTGATTGCTGAAATATCATAAAAGTGAACCTGTCACGAGATTTGACGACTATAAGCTACGGCCACCACCACTGAGCTCTTATATACAGCAGTCTAGAATACTGTAAATAAGAGCCCAGGCCGCTGTGTAGAACGTAAAAATCACTTTATAAGGCCCTGTGCGCACTGGAACAGTGCAGGGTCTGAAAGATTACCGCAACCGTGGTAAAAAACCGCGGCAAACCGCACCCGAAAACTGCATGCGGTTTGCTGCGGTTTTACCAAGGTATTGTTCGCGGTATTGACGCGGTTTTGCCGCATGTGGGTTGGTACATGTGCTTTAATGCATTCAATGCAATAAAGCACATTGAAAAAAAAAAAGTAATTTCCTTCTGAGATAGATAGCAGACAGATAAATAGACAGATAGAAGAATAGATAGAAGGATAGATAGAGGGATAGATAGTCCCTGTGAGCATACGCTGCATTTCTCCCGAGCGGTAATGTGTGTGCACATTACCGGCCGTGGGAAATGCCCTGTGGTTACCTCTGTTGTCTCGCTGCGAGGCTGCATTCAGCAGTGTCAGTCGCGGCTGGATGCAAGCATCGCAGGACGTGGATTACGCCGGAGCTGTGTGTTTCGGGGGGATTAATAAAGGGTTGAACCAGGGGCTTTTTTCTGTTTTATTTAAAATAAAGGATTTTTCGGTGTGTGTGTTTTTTCACTTTACTTACGGGTTGATCATGTCAGCTGTCTCAAGCCTGGACTTAGTGGCGGCGATCCGCCGCCATTAACTCCTTATATTACCCTGATTGCCACCGCATCACGGCAACAGGAAGAGCCGGGGACACTCCGGGACTGTCACATAATGGATGCTACAGTCCCGAGGCAGCTGCGGGCTGATATTCTCGGCTGCGGGAGGGGGGGTGCATTAACCCTGCCCCTCGTCCTCCCCAGCCTGAGAATACCAGGCCGCCGCTGTGTGCTTACCTCGGCTGGATGGTAAAAATACGGCGGAGCCCACGTGGTTTTTTTTCTATATGTCCGTTTGCTTTCTATGTGTATTCTATATGTCTGTGTGTGAGTGCGATGTGTGTTTACTATATGTCTGTGTCTGTGATGTGTGTGTTTACTCTCTGCTCCGCTTCCTCTTCCTGTTATAATGACATCACTTCCCTGCAAACCGCAGGCAGCGATGAACATTACCGCAGGTAAACCGCGAAATACCGGAGGGAATAACGTAGGAAAACGCAATGAACCGCACAGAATTTGCTTCCTGTGTTATTCCCTGCGGGATTTCACGATTACATGGCAGTCAATGGAGTGAAATCCCGTAGCGACGTGCGGAAAAGAAGTGACATGCGATTGTTTTTGCTGCGAGATTCCCGCAGCAAAACATGCAGCTGTCAAAATCCGCATAGTGCGCACAGCATTTTTTTCCCATAGGTTTTGCTGGTGAATCACTGCAGAGATCTTATGAACATAACATGCAGTGAAACGTGCAGCAAAACTGCAGGAAATCCGCAGCAAAGACCGGCAAGTGCGCACAGGGCCTAATACTCACCTAAGGGACGATGCGGAGCAGACTAGTCAGATGGGTGTCCCCGTTCTCTGGTACCAGTGCCTCCTCTTTCGGCCAACTTTGTCCTCCTTCTTCTGAAGCCTGGGTGCATGACGCGTCCTACGTCATCCACACTAGCTGGCATTGAGGTCCTGCTCAGGCACACTTTGATCTGCCCCGAGCAGGGCAGATCAAAGTATTGTAGAGCTAGCCAGGATTGAGGTCCTGCACAGGGGCCTTTTGCTCTGCCTTGAGCAGGGCAGATCAAAGCACTGTAGTGCACATGGGCGGGACCTCAGTGTCTGCTTGTGTGGATCACGTAGGACTCGTTATGCACACAGGCTTCAGAAGAAAGAGGTCAAAGATGGCCGAAAGAGAAGACGCCGGTACCGGAGAACGGAGACACCCATCTGACCAGACTGCCCTGCACTGCCCCTTAGGTGAGTATTATAAAGTGACTTTTACATTCTACACAGCGGCCTGGGCTCTTATATACAGAATGTTAGACTGCTGTATATAAGAGCCCACTGGTGGTGGCCGCAGCGTATAGTCACCGAATCTGGTGACAGGTTCCCTTTAATCAAAGTTGCAGAAATTCTCTGCACTTTGATTGATGTGTGCATCGGGGGGGCCTTCTTGGGTCAGGTCCTCGGGGTATATTCCTCCTCCTGTGTCTTGCACTGCATGCCCTCTTTTGTTTATTTAAATATCGCGCCACACCATCATTGCTGCTGTTGGCGTGCAATGCAAGATGCAAGAGGAGGAATATACACTGAGGACCTGACCAATAACGATCCGCACCCGATGCGCCTGTCAATTATAGGTGCGGTGCATTTCTGTAATTTTGATTACAGATATTTCAGCAACCAAGCATCCGATGTTTCAACAAAGGCATAAGCATACCTTTCAGCATTCTAGGGCCAGTATGGCACTGCCTTTACTTCATACAGAAAAATACTGGTGTTTGGTTCCATTTAACATAAGCACTAGTACTAGTCTGTTATATTACTGGACTAATTTCCCTGCTAAGGAAAAAAAAATATATAGCAGTTTGCAGAACACACGAGTAATGTTCAAACGTCCTATTCTCTAACGATGGGAGCCAGAAATGCGTCAAGGAATGGGATGGAACATTTTGGGAGATATGACTCCTCCTATCACATCATACAATGATCAAATCTGAACAAGAGTAACCAAAAATAAGAAAAGAGGTAGTAACTGATAAGGAATTAGAGGAACCTTTACTCACCATGCACGTTTTAACTTTTTCATAGTTTTTTTTTTAGCTTAAAGTCTTTGTGAAATATGAACAAACCAGTTCACCACAATTGTAAGTCCACTTTCATATGGAGCACGGATTTTGGTAGTGCCACAGCCAGGAACACGTGAAAGATGAAGTCCACCTGAACAAACGATTATCATGACTAAGGATGCAAGCACACGTGAAACGCGTTAATAGCATCATTCATGCACTAACTACTTGTCTCAATCACAATGTTCTGTATGTGAACTGCTACTAATAAAGAAGAATCGTTTGTTGAGCCGGACTTCATCTTTCATTATTCACATTAAAGTCTTTGTGCCAAGTTCTGACATTTTATGTGATCTATAGGATATAGACTAAAGGCCGCTTTACACGCAACGACATCGCTAACAAGATGTCGTTGGGGTCACGGAATTCGTGACGCACATCCGGCCTCGTTAGCAACGTCATTGCGTGTGACACGTACGAGCGACCGCCAACGATCAAAAATACTCACCTAATCGTTGATCGTTGACTTGTCGTTCAAATCCCAAATGTCGTTGGACGCAGGTTGTTCTTCGTTCCTGAGGCAGCACACATCGCTACGTGTGACACCCCAGGAACGACGAACAGCACCGTACCTGCGTCCTCCGGCAACGAGGTGGGCGTGACTTTCATGCGGCTGCTCTCCGCCTTGGACGCCTGCCGTGTGACGTCGCTGTGACGCCGAACGAACCGCCCCCTTAGAAAAGAGGCTGTTCGCCGGCCACAGCGACGTCGCTGGGAAGGTAAGTCTGTGTGACGGGTAATAGCGATATTGTGCGCCACGGGCAGCGATTTGCCCGTAACGCACAAACAACAGGGGCGGGTACTTTCACGAGCAACATCGCTAGCGATGTCACTGCGTGTAAAGCCCCCTTAACTTTCTGAATGCTGTGACCCCCATCAATACTGAGAACAGAGCTCTCAAAGAGACACATCTGAATGGATCTGAGGCTGGACATGTGCACCTTTGCCTCCTTCACTCTCTATAGACCTGATGGAGATAGATGTCTACACATGGGTTTCTGGTTGGCTGATACCTTTAGTCATGTTGCAAGGCTCATTAAAGGATCCGATAATGACTTAAAATGGCACTAGTGAGATCGTTTTCTTTATCTAGGGGAAATATAATTTGCACATTTGTAGCATATAATATAATGTAATATCCAATTATCCTTAGGCCAGAACTTCATAACTCCATTGCTGACGCTATAAAAATTTCACAATTTGAATCGGCTAAGTCATCATGTTGGACGAGCTGAAGATTGGCTTCAGGATCTGAGAGAGCATTATTTTTTCATGATCAACCTGGAAATGATCAATATGATGAAACCTTTATTTAAAGTACACAGCAAAACAACATTGCTCCCACGTGTGACCTTGGGCAGTGTGTAGAAATCTTTTATAGAGATTATCTATCTTCAGTAGTGTTTAAAATGGCCGTGGCATATTAGAACTGTTCCTGATAGTCTCCGTGCACTGGTGGACACAGATAGAAAAGGGCCCCTAGGCAAGATCAATATATGGGTCCGTTGTAGTCAAACAGTTCATGAAAATGCACAACTCCACCAGTTTTAGAGGTGAAACGGGCCCCCTAACGTCTTGGGCCACTGTGCGGCTGCACAGGTTGCACCAACAATGATGTGTCTGTCCTTTTCTCTGTGCTTTATGCTGTATAGTACTATGATTTTTACTGGTTTTTATCCATGTAGCATATTTTCAAGCTGAGAAAAGTGTAGGAAAGTAATAGTAAACCACATAGTATCAGTAACAATGATGTGAGGATAATAAGGCCATTAAGGCTATGTGCGCACTAGAAAGTGCCTTTTTCTTAAGAAAAAAACGGACCCTCTGAAAGAATCCCGCACCTGCGGTAAAAACCGCGGTAGAATCGCACCCGCGTTTTTGCCGCAGATTTACCGTGGATTTAACGCGGATTTAACGCAGATTTTCCGCAAGTTGGTCCCCACGGTTTTTACCATTGTCTATGGCAAAAACCGCAGGTACCTGCGGAAAAGAAGTGACATGCTCATTAATTCTGCATCGAAAAATCCGCGGGTAAATCCGTGGGTATAAAAAAAACGTAGTCTGCACACAGCATTTTTTAAAACCCATAGGATTTGCTGGGGAATGACTGCAGCAATGTTAGACACATTTTCTGCAGCAAATCCGCGGCAAAATCCACGGTAAATCTACAGCGTGCGCACAGGGCCTCAAACAGCAAGAAAGGAAGATAAAAAAATGCAAGGATCTTAAATAGGCAGAGAATGTGGTTGAGCCATTGTGATTGTGGCTTCATGATATAAAGTTAAAGCAGAAAGTACACTAGAAGGCTTAGGCTTTGTTCACACATCGCTTTTTTAGTAAGTTTTTGCTGCTTTTTTTAGCTGCAGATTTGCCTTGGTTTTATGTAAATCCATGCTAATAAAAAACTGCTTTTTACAGTCCCAGCAAAGTCTATGAGATTTCTGATATCTCATGCACACAAATACATCAGGTTTTTTTCCTGACTGTTTTGTCAAATACCTGTGTTTTTGGTCAGCTTTTTAAAGAATGAGCATGTGAATTCTTTGCTGCAGATTTGCTGCGTTTTTTCATTGATACAACTCATTTTGTAGAAAAAAAAGCAGCAAATCCGCACCAAATCTGCAGCAAAAACGCTACTAAAAATTGCATGAAAAACGCACCAAAAACGCAGATGACTCAAAGGAGATTTCCTGCCACAAGATCAGGTTTTGGTCAGGAAAAATACTTACCAAAAAAGCTCTGTGTGAACATAGCCTAAAAATATACTAAGGAAAGAAGAAGAAGGACAAGATGTCCCATTTTACATGTTTCTCTGAGAGTGAGAAGGTCTGAATAGGTACTTTTCAGCCATGAGAATTACACTTTAAGGCTACATTCACATGACCGTTCCGTTTTTGCGGTCTGCAAAACACTGTCCGTTTTTTTCACGGATGCATCCGTGTGGCATCTGTGTGACATCCGTTCCGTTCCGTATACAGGCCGTGTGTCACCTGTGTGTCATCCGTGTGCCTTTCGTTTTTTTTTGTGGCCCGCAAAACACGGAAGCAGCTACATAGATAAATAGATGGATAGCTAGATATAGATAGATTGATAGATAGAGGGATAGATAGATAGAGAGACAGAGAGATAGAGGGATAAATAGAGGGATGAGTGAATGAATGAAAGGAGGGATAGATATAGGGATAGATAGATAGATAATAGATGAGAAAGACACATAATGTCCCACTTATCTGCATTTTGTAATCTTGCACCCTTTAGTGCCTTTAATGTGGCACTAAAGGGTGCTTAGCCTTGTATTTAGTCAAAAAATAAATAATTTAAAAAATAAAACGAAGTGAGGTCCCCCTTATTTTTTGTAGCCAGCTTAGGTAAAGCAGATGACTGCAGCCCACAGCTGGCAGCTTCACCTTGGCTGGTAATCCAAAACAGAGGGCACCACACGCTGTTATTTTAATTTAAATAAATAATTTAAAACAAAAAATGTGATCCTCCCCAAATTGGATCACCAGCCAAGGTAAAGCAGACAGCTGTGGTCTAGTATTCTCAGACTAGGGTGGTCTACGGTTCTTGGACCCTCCACAGCCTAAGAATAGCAGGCCGCAGCCGTCCCAGAAGTGGAGCAACCATTAGATGTGCCAATCCTGGTGCTTTTTCCCAGCTCAGCCCGATGCCCTGGTGCGGTGGCAAACGGGGTAATATATGGGGTTGATACCAGATGTGTAATATCACCTGGCATCAAGCCCTGGAGTAATTGATGTCACGGCGTCTATCAAATACCCGACATCAGTAACCCAGTCAGTAATTAAAAAATAATAGACGACAAACACATTTTTATTTGAAAAAAAAAATACTCCCCAACACATTCCCTCTTTCACCAATTTATTGAAAAGAAAAAACAAATCCGGGTCCGGCGTAATCCAATAAGAAGGTCCCACGACGAACCATACTCACTGTCCCAGTCAATGAAGAACAGAATGTTCCCCATTGGCTGGGAGAGCAGTGCGGTGACCTGAGCTAACATTAATAGGTCAGCCCAGGTCAATGCAGGGCATGATCAGTGCTGCCGTCAGCAGGTTAGCGAGGTGTATTACCTGCGGTGATGGAAGCCGCTGCACTCCTGATGTCAGCGCTCGTCACTGAGTTCTATGCCTGCCGCGTTCTCAGATCACCTCTCGTGAGCGGCCCATGACATCACCGCTAGTCACAGTCTCGGGCCGCCCACGAGAGGTGATGTGAGAACGCGGCTGTCATGACAAGCGCTGACGTCAGGAGTGCAGGAATTCATCACCGCAGGTAATGAACTTTACTAACCTCCTGACGGCAACGCTCATCATCCCTGTGGCTGCCCGCATTGCAGTACGGGCATATGCTGACACTGCAGTGCGGGCATATGCTGACTTTGCAGTGCGGGCAGCTGCTGACATTGCAGTGCAGGCATGTGCTGACATTGCAGTGCAGGCATATGCTGACATTGCAGTACGAGCAGCCGTGGGGCTGGCGGGGGAGCCTGACACAGACTGCACGGGCACCCGACGGAGGTCACTCGGAAGAGCTTCCGTGCGGCTTCCGGGGATTTTGCGGGCTCATTGACTTGTATTGAGTCACAGTCCATTATCACGGAACAGATTAGGACATTTTCCATAATAACGGAACGGACATATGGTCTACGATATGTGTTTTTTTTGTAGGATCGGATGCACACGGAAGTGTGCCATCCGATACTACACAAAAGACATTGAAAAGATGGTCATGTCCATGGGTCCACAAAAAAACAGGAACTGACCAGGACAGATGGAACGGTCATGTGAATGAGCCCTAACCTAAAACTTTTGAATGAGGGAAAAGGTTTGAGGTAAAGGCATTTTCCTTTAACATAGCGTGAACTTCATCTTCACTGAGTCTTTGTGAAAAATGATAGGTTTTTCAAGGTCCATCCTCTGGTGATGACAAAGGTCTCTATGCCTTCATGTTAAAACCATCTCAGTATCTTGCTTCAAGTAAAGAATCTCTCCTATTAACGTTCTTTATTCCCTAAACCTGTGTGTGTGCGTGTTAATATACCACCATGATGGCAATTCAGACTCGCCAGATCACACTACACTCTGTGTGAGCTGAAAGTCGCTTTTACAATATACGGTAAGCCTTTGGAGCCTTGTTCTGATACTCCACACACTTTCATTATTAAAGCCACTTCCGGGTCACGCAGTGAGCAATGTGATCCGACGAGTCTGAACTGGCGTCAAGTGACTCAGCGGACGGCACTGTATACTGGATAAGGTACAGTACAATCACACTTACACAAGTTCAGGGAAAAAAAAGTTAACGGGAGGGCTTCCTTAAAGGGGTTCTCTGGTTTATACAACACTTTCAGGTTAATAGAGCCCTTGATCATAAGCTGAACCTAAAGTGCCCTCCCTCCTCTACTACTTAGACCCCTGACTGAGCAGGCCCACCCCTCATTCTAATCACTTAAAGGGAACCTGTCAGCAGAAATTTTGCTCTAAACCTAAAAGTTTCCCCTTCTTCAGCTCCTGGGCTGCATTCTAGTAAGGTTCCTATAGTTTTTGTGCCCCCTTTTAGACCAAATTAAATACTTTATAAAGTTGTACCTTTTTCGTATGCAAATCTTCTAAATTATCCATGGGGGCGGGCTGTCTGGTGTCCGTTACTGTCCCTCCTGCCGATTTACACCATCCCCCAATGCTCCATTTCATACCTCAGGATGCCGCCCAGTGCTCCCCAGGTCCCGCGCATGCGCCGTGCGACTGTACCGGGACTGTGCACTGTGTGCACAGTGTGACCGCTGGTTACGTATTGTGCAGGCACGAGATTATGGGCGGCGCTGTGATTGTCATCAGCAAGTGCTTGCCCATAATCTCGTGCCCGCCCTTTCCCCTCTGCCTCCAGCGTTCTGCGCAAGTGCTGGCCAGATGACCCGACGTCACCTCTCGTAACCGGTGGTGTCCTGCTCCACTCCTCCCATCTATTTAATGCTCCAGGGCAAGATGGGAAAGAGGTGACGTCGGGTCATCTGGCCAGCGCTTGCGCAGAACGCTGGAGGCAGAGGGGAAAGCGCGGCACAAGATTATGGGTGGCCACTTGCTGATGACAATCACAGCGCCGCCCATAATCTCGAGCGTTGGGAGACGGCGTACATCGGCAGGAGGGACAGTAACGGACACCAGACAGCCCGCCCCCATGGGTAATTTAGAAGATTTGCATACCAAAAGGTACAACTTTATAAAGTATTTAATTTGGTCTAAAAGGGGGCACAAAAACTATAGGAACCCTACTAGAATGCAGCCCAGGAGCTGCAGAGGGGGAAACTTTTAGGTTTAAAGCAAAATTTCTGCTGACCGGTTCCCTTTAAATGGCAAGCCATTAGTAGCCCCTGTGGGGTGATTGCAGGTTACCAATGGGTTCTCAAAGGCAGCTGGGCCATTTTCCAAAAATGCAACAAAACAAGTAAACAATAAGTAGTATGTACCTCAAAGAGGTGTCAACAGAAAACTATTCCTTTGAGAGAGCAATAATGTCAGAAAAATAAGATGCAAAACAGATCACGAAAATTTTTTCTAAGAAAACCTTGCAAAACTTTGTTAATGCCGTAATCGTACGGTACCACAGACTAAAAGAATAAAATTATAATTTGTACCCATCTGTGAATGCCATAAAAACAAGACCTGATTAGCAGTGGCATTTCCACCATTCCAGACCAAATATTTTTCCCATTTTCAGTACATTAATTACAGATCAAATATTAAGGGATTTTCAAAACAATAATTTGTCCTGCAAAATCATGTCATCATACAGTATATAAAAAAGTGAGTACACCTCTCATATATTTGAAAATATTTTATTATATGTTTTCCTGGACAACACTGAAGATCTGACCCTTTAATACAGTGTAAAGTAGTCAGTGTACAGCTTGTATAACAGTGCAAATTTGGTGCCCTCTAAATAACTCTACATACAGCCATTAATGTCAAAACCGCTGGCAACAAAGGTTAGTACACCCCTAAGTGAAAATGGCCAAATTGTGCCCAATTAGCCATTTCTCCCCCAGTGTCGTGACTCATTACAAGGTCTCAGGTGTGAATGGGGAGCAGGTGTGTTAAATTTGGTGTTATCACTCGCACATTGTCTCATACCGGTCACTAGAAGTTCAACCTGGTTCCTCATGGCAAAGAATCCTCTGAGGATCTGAAAAAAATAATTGTTTCTCTACATAAGGATGGCCTAGGATGTAAAAGATTGTCACCACCCTAAGGCTATGTTCACACTAGAAAAATGATTTTTCTTAAGAAATTTCTTAAGAGTGAAGGATTAGTGCACCTGCGTTAATAAACGCACCAAAAACGCACCTGCGTTTTTGCCGCGTTTTCGGTGCGTTTTTGGTGCGTTTTTGGTGCGTTTTTACCGCTGGTTGCTCCCTGCGTTATTGTGCCATTATCTATGGTAACTAACGCAGCTAGCTGCAGAAAAGAAGTGACATGCTCATTCTTTTTCTTAAGAAAATCTACTGAAAGAATTTTCTTAAGAAAAAAACGCAGTGTGTGCACAGCTATTTTTTTTTCCCATAGGTTTTGCTGGGGAATGTCTGCAGAAAGGTTACAAGAATTTCTCAAGAAATTTCTGCAGCAAAAACGGACCAAAAACGCAGGTAAAAAACGCAGTGTGTGAACATAGCCTAAAACTGAGCTATACCACGGTTGTCAAGACTATACAGCGGTTTAACAGAACGGGTTCCACACAGAACAGGCCTCGCCATGGTAGACCAAATGAGGAGTGCACGTGCTCAGCGTCATATCCAAGGTTGTCTTTTCAAAATAGACGCATGAGTGCTGCATTGCTGCAGAGGTTGCAGGTGTGGTGGGTCAGCCTGTCAGTGTTCAGACCATACACCACGCACTGCATCAAATTGGTCTGCATGGCTGTGGTCGCCTCTTCTAAAAATGATGCACAAGAAAGCCTGCAAACAGGTTGCTGAAAGCAACCCGACTAAGGACTGGGATTGCTGGAACCATGTCCTGTGGTCTGATGAGACCGAGATAATTGGTTCAGATGGTGCCAAACGTGTGTGGCGACCACCAGGTGAGAAGTACAAAGACAAGTCTGTCTTGCCTAAAGGCAAGCAAGGTGGTAGAGTGTTATGGTGTGGGGCTGCATGAGTGCTGTCGGCTGTGAGAAGCCACAGTTAATTGAGGGAACCAAGAATGCCAACATGTACTGTGATGTACTGAAGCAGAGCATGATTTCCTCTCTTTGGAAACTGGGCCTCAGGGCAGTATTCCAATATGATAATGACCCCAAACACCCCTCCAAGACTATCACTGCCTTGCTAAAAAAAAATTGAGAGTAGAGGTGCTTGACTAACCAAACATGTATCCAGACCTAAACCCTATTGAGAATGTGTGGAGCATCCTCAATTGGAAGGTGGAGGAGCGCAAGCTCTTTAACATCCACCAGCCAGCTCCGTGACGTCATCATGGAGAATGGAAGAGGATTCCAGTGAACTCTAGTGAACTTCATGCCCAAGAGAGATAAGGCAGCGCTTGAAAATAATGGTGGCCACACAAAATATTGACACTTTGAGCACAATTTGGCCATATTCACTTATTGCTTACTCCCTTTTGTTGCCAGTTGTTTAGACATGGCTGTGTGTTGAGTTATTTTGAGGGCACAGCAAATATACACTGTTATACAAGCTGTACACTGACATTGTATCAAAGTGTAATATCTTGAGAGTTGAAAAGGGCGGCACGGTGGCTCAGTGGTTAGCACTGCAGCCTTGCAGCGCTGGGGTCCTGGGTTCAAATCCTACCAAGGACCCCATCTGCAAAGAGTTTGTATATTCTCCCTGTGTTTGCGTGGGTTTCCTCCGGTTTCCTCCCAAACTCCAAAGACGTACAGATAGGGACCCCCAATGAGCCCCAATGGGGACAGTATTACCAATGTATGTAAAGCGCTGTGGAATTAATAGCGCTTTATAAATGAATAAAATCATTAAAATCATCAATGATATAATAAAATATTTACAAAAATGTCACTGGTATATTAATTTTTGTGAGTTACTTTGTATATAATATATATATACACTGTACACTGTATTACTGTATATATATATATATATATATATACATATACAGTGTATATATACATATACAGTGTATGTATACAATGCCTTGCGAAAGTATTCGGCCCCCTTGAATTTTTCAACCTTTTCCCACATTTCAGGCTTCAAACATAAAGATAAAAAATGTTACTGTTATGGTGAAGAATCAACAACAAGTGGGACACAATTGTGAAGTTGAACGAAATTTATTGCTTATTTTAAATTTTTGTAAAAAATAAATAACTGAAAATTGGGGCGTGCAATGTTATTTGTTCACTTTAAGTTAATACTTTGTAGCGCCACCTTTTGCTGCGATTACAGCTGCAAGTCGCTTGGGGTATGTGTCTTAACAGTTTTGCACATCGAGAGACTGAAATTCTTGCCCATTCTTCCTTTGCAAACAGCTGGAGCTCAGTGAGGTTGGATGGAGAGCGTTTGTGAACAGCATTTTTCAGCTCTTTCCACAGATTCTCGATTGGATTCAGGTTTGGACTTTGACTTGGCCATTCTAACACCTGGATACTGTTATTTGTGAACCATTCCATTGTAGATTTTACTTTATGTTTGGGATCATTGTCTTGTTGAAAGACAAATCTCCGTCCCAGTCTCAGGTCTTTTGCAGACTCCAACAGGTTTTCTTCAAGAATGGTCCTGTATTTGGCTCCATCCATCTTCCCATCAATTTTAAACATCTTTCCTGTCCCTGCTGAAGCAAAGCAGGCCCAAACCATGATGCCGCCACCACTATGTTTGTCAGTGGGGATCGTGTGTTTAGAGTGATGAGCTGTGTTGCTTTTACGCCAAACATATCATTTGTCATTGTGCCCAAATAGTTTGATTTTGGTTTAATCTGACCAGAGCACCTTCTTCCACATGTTTTTTGGTGTGTCTCCCAGGTGGCTTGTGGCAAACTTTAAACAACACTTTTTATGGATATCTCCTTGCCACTCTTCCATAAAGGCCAGATTTGTGCAGTGTACGACTGACTCTCCCACCTTAGCTGTAGATCTCAGCAGTTCATCCAGAGTGATCATGGGCCTCTTGGCTGCATCTTTGATCAGTCTTTTCCTTGTTTGAGATGAAAGTTTAAATGGATGGCCGGGCCTTGGTGTATTTGCAGTGGTATGATACTCCCTCCATTTCAATATGATCGCTTGCACAGTGCTCCTTGGGATGTTTAAAGTTTTGGAAATGTTTTTGCAACCAAATCTGGCTTTAAACTTCTCCACAACAGTACAACGACCTTCCTGTTGTGTTCCTTGGTCTTCATGATGCTCTCTGTGCTTTAAACAGAACACTTAGACTATCACAGAGCAGATACATTTATACGGAGACTTGATTACACACAGGTGGCTTATATTTATCATCATCAGTCATTTAGGACAACATTGGATCATTCAGAGAACCTCAATGAACTTCTGCAGTGAGTTTGCTGCACTGAAAGTAAAGGGGATGAATAATATTGCACGCCCCAATTTTCAGTTATTTATTTTTTACAAAAATTGAAATTAAACAATAAATTTCGTTCAATTTCACAATTGTGTCCTACTTGTTGTTGATTCAGGGGGCCAAATACTTTCAAAAGGCACTGTGTATGTGTGTGGTGTGTGTATACATATATATATATATATATATATATATATATTACAGTACAGACCAAACGTTTGGACACACCCTCTCATTCAAAGAGTTTTCTTTATTTTCATGACTCTAAAAATTGTAGATTCACATTAAAGATGTCAAAACTATGAATGAAAACATGTGGAATAAAATACTTAAAGTGTGTAACAACTGAAAATATGTCTTATATTCTAGGTTCTTCAAAGTAGCCACCTTTTGCTTTGATTACTGTGTTGCACACTCTTGGCATTCTCTTGATGAGCTTCAAGAGGAAGTCACTGGAAATGGTCTTCCAACTGTCTTGAAGGAGTTCCCAGAAATGCTTAGCACTTGTTGGCCCTTTTGCCTTCACTCTGCGGTTTAGCTCACCCCAAACCACCTCAATTGGGTTCAGGTCTGGTGACTGTGGAGACCAGGTCATCTGGCGTAGCACCCCATCACTCTCCTTCTTAGTCTAATAGCCCTTACACAGCCTGGAGGTGTGTTTGGGGTCATTGTCCTGTTGAGAAATAAATGATGGTCCAACTAAACGCAAACTGGATGGAATAGCACGCCGCTACAAGATGCTGTGGTAGCCATGCTGGTTCAGTATGCCTTCAATTTTAAATAAATCCCCAACAGTGTCACCAGCAAAGCACCCCCACACCATCACACCTCCTCCTCCATGCTTCATGGTGGGAACCAGGCATGTAGAGTCCATCCGTTCACCTTTTCTGCGTCGCACAAAGACAAAGTGGTTGGATCCAAAGATCTCAAATTTGGACTCATCAGACCAAAGCACAGATTTCCACTGGTCTAATATCCATTCCTTGTGTTCTTTAGCCCAAGCAAGTCTCTTCTGCTTGTTGCCTGTCCTTAGCAGTGGTTTCCTAGCAGCTATTTTACCATGAAGGCCTGCTGCACAAAGTCTCCTTTTAATAGTTGTTCTAGAGATGAGGTGTGTCCAAACTTTTGGTCTGCACTGTGTATGTATATATATATATATATATATATATATATATATATATATATATATGTATATGTATATCTCAAGTATATTATATACCTTTGTATATCATATATATGTATGTATATATGCACACACATTAGCATGACGGGAAAGGGTTAAGGAGAGTTGAATTCAAGAAATTAATGTTGATAAGGTGGATTTTAGTAGATATTTTGCAGAAAAAAAAGCGGCCGTGTCACATAACAGCTCAGTGCATGGGATCTGAACTCTCACTTGCTGCTTATTTTCTCTTTGCAGATTTGAACCTTCAAACTCCTTTTGTTTTTTTTGTTTTTTTTAAATCTGCAGCATTCGATTGTTTCATTGTTTTTGCAGTATTTTTTGCCTATTCAAATGAATGAGGTAAAAATCATGTAAAAATTCATATAAAATTGCACGTATTTTACCAACGTTTTTTCTGCCAGCACTAAAAATATAGTGAACGCTTGCACATACCCTTACTAAAGTCTTTTAACTTTAATCATAAAACAATTATGACTTATACTCTTAATAAAAACTGTTTTGAGGGTAAAAAAAAGCCAGAAATAGCAGAGAGGCTGAGGATTTGTGCTTGGGTGTATGTATGATTCTGAATGGGTTCTATATCTGTAGCTTTAGAAATGCTGTAGACATACATTTATATACACACATTTATAGTATCACAAGGAGGAGGAGTTAAAGGAGGGAGACGGAGGGGGAGTAACTTCTGCCTTGTAACCTCATTTCACCCCAGTCGAGGAATGCAGTGTACATCCCAGGAGCCCCAAGGAGATCTGCACATGTCGCCCACAGACTAAGAGAATGTTGTTTGGATGAAGCAAGATGTTTGTAGGGGGAGAGCCGGCCAGATGGGAAAGTGTTTGATTCCAGCATTCAGCTAGTAGGAAACAACAGCAGCACTCACAAAGTTCAGACGCCAACAACTTCTTGCGTATTACAGATCATTCTTCTTCTTACAAATCCAGCCACTATGTGCAGCTCGTCATTCTTGATTCCTTCTACCTTTTATTCTTTGTATTTACGACCACAGAATCCTTGTGAAAATTGCTACATATGTTTATTTAATATTTATCTTATTTGTTATTCATGTGATTATATTACTGACGTTATTATTATTAATAATAATAATAATAATAATAATATTTCATTCTAGAGCGCCAACACACTGTGTATCCCCGAAAATAAGACACTGTCTTATAATACTTTTGCCCTGAAAAATGCGCTTCAGCTTATTTTCGGGATAGGGCTTAAGGGGGCTTTACACGGTAGCGATATCGGTACCGATATCGCTTGCGTGCGTACCCGCCCCCATCATTTGTGCGACACAGCCATATTGCTGCCCGTCGTGCACAAAATCGCGCTCCCCTGTCACACTACTTACCTGCCCTGCGACGTCGCTCTGGCCGGCGATCCGACTCCTTTCTAAGGGGGCGGGTTGTGCGGCGTCACAGCGACGTCACACGGCAGGCGGCCAATAGAAGCGGAGGGGCAGAGATGAGCGGAACGTAAACATCCCGCCCACCTCCTCCTTCTGCATAGCCGATGGAGGCAGGTAAAGAGATGTTCTTCGCTCCTGCAGTGTCACACATAGCGATGTGTGCTGCCGCAGGAACGAGGAACAACATCACTAATGAGAGGTAAACGATTTTTTGTTTTAGGACAACCTCTCCGCGGCAAATGATTTTGGCCTGGCCGCTTTTGCGATCGTTTAAGGTCGCACATAAGTGTTACACGCTATGATATCGTTAATGACGCCGGATGTGCGTCACTAACGACGTGACCCCGACGATAAAACATTAACGATATCGTAGCGTGTAAAGCCCCCTTAATTCTTGGGGAAACACAGGTTGGGGTAAGTTTACCAGCCAAAAAAGGCAGACACCCCCATGGTGAATCATACTTACAGACCCCAGACGTCTGCGTTGCTCCCTGGTCCTCCTGTGATCCTCTAACCTGGGAACGCATCGATGTGTTCCACCGCAGGTTCTTGATGCGTTCCACCGCAGGTCCTCGAGCGCCACTGCACTGCATCCCCGATTCCCCTGCCGGTCGGAAGCAATAGGTATTGCTGGATGTTGTGTCTGCGATCTGATATGTGATTGTGTGTGTGATCTGATGTGTGAGTGTGTGTGATCTGATGTGTGAGTGTGTGTGATCTGATATGTGTGGGTGTACGATCTGATATGTGTGCGTTTCACCAGAGGTCCTTGATACATTCCACTGCAGGTCTTCCCGTTCAGGGTCTGGTGAGTATGATTGTGGGGTCTTCTGTCTTCTTCCCTCTTTTTGAGGTGTCTGCTTTCTATAATGAAGTGTTCTTCAGTATTCTTTAATTTTTTTAGCTGCATGAACACTTCGCAGCTAGGGCTTATTTTCAGGGTAGGGCTTATATTTAAGCCTTATGCCGAAAAAGCTGAAAATTCCTGCTAAGACTTATTTTGGGGGTGGAGCTTATTTTCAGGGAAACACAATAGTATTTTTTTGGTAATATTTTCGACATCTCTGCTTTTAGATACTTAACTGATAACTAGTAACGCCCTTGTTTTCCATTGTGCAATATTTCATATGGAAGGGTTATATAACCTAGACTCCCATAACCTACAAATGAAAACACTGAGTATAAAATTATGAAGTGTGGCAAAGCTTTACATGCGGAACGCAATAATTGATATAAAATGTCCTATCTGATATCATTTCTACCATCTCATGCTTTGCTGCATGCTAGCTGGGATATATGACATTTAGCGAGCCATGGTGCGGTTAGTTTGGTATATTCTAAGGAATTTACAGCAGTTACTTTTTTCCATTTCCTGCAAAATAATTTGATTGCTACGGAATGTGGTAGATAATTTCCCATGATCACTTTACATAAACATTAGGCACAGTTTTGTCATTAAACTAAAAAAATGTATACAAAAAATACATTGCGCTATTTATCTTGTACTATATTATTCTATAGTCAAGAGCTGCATCCACAGATCTGAGCATACCAGATATGAAATTGCAGCACCCTTTACAGGCTTTAAAGGGCTGTCCAGAGGCACAAAAACATTGTGATATAGAAATAAAGCTCTTACCAACTCACAAATGATTAAATTAATTTATAAATACTCTTAATTAGCAAATAACACTTGTTTTGTGCATGGGAGTAATCCCTGCAGCGCTTCCGAATGTCTGTCCTTTGGGACAGAAACTTGTCCCAAAATGTTTATAGGACAAGTGCCTATGAGCATGTGCTCCAAATTTCAGGAGAGAGTGGATATTCTGATCTAATACTGAAGATCTCAGGGTGCTGAGGTAAAAATCTGCTGCTCCAACCGCTGTTAACCATATCTTTCTGATGTAATACTGGAGATACCAGGGATAGTGAGGTAAGAAGAGGCTGCTCACACTGCTGTCCACCGTGTCTTTCTAATATGCTGAAGAAACAAGTGTACTGAAGTAGAAGAAGCTCCTTACACTACTGTCCACACTGTCTTTCCTATCTAATCCTGGAGACAACATGGGTGATGAGGTTGGAAAAGGCTGCTCACACTGCTGTCCAGCCTGTCTTTCTGATCTAAAACTGGAGATATCAGGAGTGCTGAAGTAAGAAAAGGCTGTTTGCACTGCTGTCCACCATATTTTTCTGATCTACTACTGGATTTGCTAGCGGTGCTGAGGTAAGAAGATGCTGCTCACACTGCTGGCTGCCCTGTCTTTCTGAATGCTGAGCTGTTGTTGTGACCAGGAGATAACCTATACCACATACTGTCAAGCTATCTCGAGGTCACAGCTGAAGAACTTCCTACTATACATGCTCATAGGCACTTGTCCTATTAACATTATTAGGTTTCTGTCAGTGTAATAAGATGACATTAATTATAATTTACTACAGTGATAACTAGGGATGATCGAAAAACCTCAAATATTCGGCTTTGCGAATATTTGCCGAATAGGTTGCCGCTATTTGACTATTCGCGAATATTTGATGCCCAATGTAAGTCTGAGGGGAAACCCGAATAACAACTATTCGGAACTATTCGGGCTTACATTGCGCATCGAATATTCGCATAGCAGCGACCTATTCGTCGGATATTCGCAAAGCCAAATATCTGAGGTATTCGATCATCCGTAGTATCCATCAATATCCATCAATGGACAAAACAAGTGTGATTTACAACTTAGGGTATTTAGGAATTTATTTTCCTTCTTTCTTTTTATAGAAGATCTCGTTTATGCCTGCACAATGTTTTCTCTGATGATCTGCATCCAGAGGATTGCAGTCTTTACACCATACCATAACCAGGGATCACATAATCTGGTGATTCTTTTATGCTTGAGTACATTCTGCACACATGGTACATACACTGTAAACATTGTGTATATATATATGTATATATATATATATGTATATATATATATATATATATATATATATATATATATATATATATACATATATATATATATATATATATATATATATATATATATATATATATATATATATATATATATATACACATACAGTACAAACATGCTTCCTTTTAGTAAGTTATCAGGCAGACCATTTTGTTCACAACACTGACTCAAAATGATGGTGTCACTGACAGAGGTAACATCCACCTACCAGTCAAGGCATGTGATATATATTCCACAATGCCCTCTATATCGTCACTAAATACGCTTTATAGAGGCAATGGAAGTATATTCTAGCCTGTGTTTGATAGTACTACTGCATGGATGGTGTCACGGGGTGGCAGGGGATAACACAAGACCGGGGCTCCTAAACTGGCTCTCAGGTTAGTGGGGCCCTAGCTGTCCCTGATCCCAGAGATACAGCTGAAAGTAACGATATCTGGGCACCTTCCTACCCCTACTTCTGACCAACCCTGATCTAATACCCCCTCCTTCCCTACCCCAGGGGGGAACCGGGAGAGAAGCGTGTAAACACCAACAGTGACAGACAAACAATGAAAACCAAAAATATATCACACAGCATGCTCACACAGAGGAATCAGACAAGTGATAAGGAGGAAACCTGAAGCAGGGAGTTAATAGCCAGATAACAAGAGGTAATCCACAGCACACCAAGCAACATGCAGTAAATCACTATACTGAAAAACAACAGCACACGGACCGGTGTAGCAGAAAGCTATAGTCGGCGTGGGAAGACAGATTCCTCCATCTTAAAAGGGCAGGGAATATATATGATACTACCAACATTTTATGCACTGCTGTACAGAGATCGTCACCATTTACATCTGTATCAGTCCCCATATAGGACGATAAATTTCCTATCTCAGTCACACGTTACAGCCTTGTGACAATTTTGTTAGAAGACAACCAGTCATTATGGTTTATTTTAAGATGTAGGAGCAAATTTTGGCACCCAGTGACCCAGTTCACTATTTTCCCATTGACAGGAACTGAGAACTGCTTTAAATGTAGGTGGTTAGGGATTAGTGTTATAATTGTGGCAATTACACAAACATATATAATAGGGCAATTTCATAGGAAGCCCATTAGCCTATTAGTATGTTTTCACCTCTTATACAGAATACTCACACTGTAATAACTGAGTATTAGGCTAAGTGCTCTGTGCATCTGGGCACTAGTCTACAGTATACACTGCCAACTTTATGTGACGTATACTGTAAAGTTCCCATAGGCCCCCATTCACCTGATTGAGGCCAAATGTGTTTTGTATCATCCTTTGTCTCGCAGTCATGCGTCTGTAGACGGTTTGTTTTAGGCTATGTACCGTTCATACTTTGTTATACCCACTGTCGGGCGCATACCTTCACAAAGCGTGCGGATGACAGTGGCCACTGTCAGGATGACGTCTAGGCATTCGTACATCATAGGGACCCACTTTAAGAAACCGTACGCTTTTATATAGGAAACCACAATCTGCTTTCCTTTCCTAAACAGTAAAACAAACTCTATGCAGAAGCAAAAGGGCAAGAAGGGGGCAAAGAAAAAAATCACTCTTCTGAAGAATGAGGGCCTATGGGAACGTTACACTATATGTCTGGAAAAGCAGGCTACGTTCCAAAACAGAAGCCCTTTGCAAGCGTATGTCGTGTGGTATACGTTTTTTTAACAATTGGTCCATATAGTTGAGTGCATACATCCCAAGTAGAAATGTGGCTATAAATTTGATAAAAATTGAATTGTTGTTGAATTTCCTGAAATTCACTGGTCCCAGGGATTTCAATCAACTTATGATTTGATTTGCACAATTCACCAAAAAATGCTTGTTACCATTTTATACTTTACAGATGATTGTATGAGCACGAAGGCTCGTGTTATCGCAAGTACAACTATGACATCACATGGTATAGCACAGCCAATCAGATGAGACTATGAAAGCTGGTATAAAAGCTGAGGTAGGGAACGCCATTCCCATTTTAGGGTTATTTAGGATTGGGAGAGGACATTACGGTTAAGCAATAGAGACAGGAAGAGAATGCCTTAAATTGGAAAAATACTGCAGACAGTGATGTGTTGTACAACTGCAGCAGTAAAGAAGATGAGTGTTAATAATACAAAAGATTCAATTAATAGTGGAAGAGATAGGTGAGGTGCCAGCAGCAGTGCCGCCATTTTCAGAGTGATTGATTAGTTATATGTTTTAGATGACATCTGTCATGCTGCATTTTTTCTTTGTTCTTAATACTCTAGAAAGCAGCAGCAAGACAGCACAATATTTTTTTACAGAAAAGAAAAATGTGAAGTCTTTGCAAGAAATAGATGTGCCTGCTAGTTAAAGGGAACCTGTCAGGTGCAATATGCACCCAGAGCCACGAGCAGTTCTTAGTGCATATTGCTAATCCCTGCCTAACCGTCCCTGTATACACTAGTATCGATAAAGGGATCTTTAGAAAAAGTATTTCTAAAGATCTTTTATCTTTTGCTAATGAGCGCATAAGGGTGGTATGTCCCCCGATTAGTCTGCCCTTTTATCTTTTTAGCACACCCACAGGGGTGTACTAACATGCTATTCAATGCAGTGTCACCACCATTACTTGTGTTTGCTGTGACAGCACTTCTGAATGCCAGGCAATTCAAGTCATGTGCCGTAGACCTCTCTGAAGCCGGGACGCATACACCCATACTGCGCATGACCGGAATTGCCCGGCATTCGGAAACGTGGTTACAGCGAACACAGGTACACACGTCACCGCTGGAGACGCTGCATTAAATAGCATGTTAGTACACCCCTGTGGGCGTGCTAACATGCTAAGAGGGTGAATTGTCGGGGAATATAACGCCATTGGGACTAGTCCCCGCGCTCATTAGCATAAGATAAAAGATCTTTAGAAATATTTTTCTAAAGATCTCTTTATCTATGCTAGTGTATACAGGGACAGTTAGGCAGGGATTAGCAATATGTACCCAGAACTGCTCGTGGCTCTGGGTGCAAATTGCACCTGACAGGTTCCCTTTAAGTGTAACTACTGGGTTTTTACATTTTTTTAAATCCAGCAGAAAATTCTACAAAATCCAAACATTTAAAATCAACTGCCTACCTCACAAAGGGTGTGTCTTGCATATTATTTATTTTTTGCACTTGTTTTATTAGTCCCATTGTATATACACCAAACCAATACTGAGCAGTGTTGCCGGTGCTGGGTTTATGAATGTGTACCTTCCTATTATTGTATGTCAAATTTGGGAAAATTGATGAAATTAGTTACAAAAAATGTAGACACTTAACTCTGCATGTCCGGTTTTGCTATTCTGTCTTACTATTGTATGTGTCACACCTGTCCTACAGCTCGCTGCCACATTTTGCTTTCTGTATGTGTACCTAGCATTTCTTGTAACGTCCTTTTTGGCAAGGGTTGAATAATTAAGACTGAAAGGATTGTCAAAAGTTAATTATAGTGTTGTACAATCTTTGTGGTAAAAGAAAAAATGCCAATGGATGTGGTAGGATATAAGAATAAAAACATACCTTAGCAAGAATGTGGAAGAGTACTACTGGCACAATTACTAGCACCAGCCGTACGTCATGCGGTGCTGCTCAAAATTCGCCGAGTATCAAAATGGCATCAAACCACAGACTGACACTCCTCACTATACTTTCTCTAGTGCTTCTTAGTTGCACAGGCAGACTCGGGCTTCGCCCAGCTATGTGCTCATTAGTAATCGGACTAGCAGGAGTTAATTTCTGCTAACCTGCTGGTTACCTTTTGGGTCACATGTTGCGGGAGACATATCATAGATACTCCCCGCCCTTTTAAGATGGAGGAATTTATCTTCCCACGCCGACTATAGCTTTCTGCTACACCGGTCCGTGTGCTGTTGTTTTTCAGTATAGTGATTTACTGCATGTTGCTTGGTGTGCTGTGGATTACCTCTTGTTATCTGGCTATTAACTCACTGCTTCAGGTTTCCTCCTTATCACTTGTTGTCTGATTCCTCTGTGTGAGCATGCTGTGTGATATATTTTTGGTTTTCATTGTTTGTCTGTCACTGTTGGTGTTTACACGCTCCTCTCCCGGTTCCCCCCTGGGGTAGGGAAGGAGGGGGTATTAGATCAGGGTTGGTCAGTAGTAGGGGTAGGAAGGTGCCCAGACATTGTTACCTTCAGCTGTATCTCTGGGATCAGGGACAGCTAGGGCCCCACTAGCCTGAGAGCCCCGGTCTTGTGCTATCCCCTCCCACACCGGGACACCATTCATGCAGTAGTACTATCAAACACAGGCTATAATATGCTTCCATTGCCCCAATAAAGCATATTTTGCGAAGATGTAGAGGGCATTATGGAATATATATCACATGCCTTGACTGGCAGGTGGACGTTACCTCTGTCAGCGACACCATCATTTTGAATCAGTGTTGTGAACAAAATGGTCTGCCTCATAAAGTACTAAAGGGAAGCATGTTTGTACTGTAATATATATATATATATAGACCAAAAGTTTGGACACACCTCATTCAAAGAGTTTTCTTTATTTTCATGACTCTGAAAATTGTAGATTCACATTGAAGGCATCAAAACTTCAAAACTATGAATTAACACATGTGTAATGAAATACTTAACAAAAAAGTGTGAAACAACTGAAAATAGATAGGGCGCCACGGTGGCTCAGTCTTGCAGCGCTGGGGTCCTGGGTTCAAATCCCACCAAGGACACTATCTGCAAGGAGTTTGTATGTTCTCCCCGTGTTTGCGTGGGTTTTCAGCCACACTCCGGTTTCCTCCCACACTCCAAGGACCTATAGATAGGGACTTTAGATTGTGAGCCCCAATGGGGACAGTGTTCCTGATGTATGTAAAGCGCTGCGGAATATGTTAGCGCTATATAAAAATAAAGATTTGATTTTTTTTTTTTTATTTATATTCTAGGTTCTTCAAAGTAGCTACCCTTTGCTTTGATTACTGCTTTGCACACTCTTGGCATTCTCGTGATGAGCTTCAAGAGGTAGTCACCGGAAATGGTTTTCCAACAGTCTTGAAGGAGTTCCCAGAGATGCTTAGCACTTGTTGGCCCCTGTGCCTTCACTATATATATATATATATATATATATATATATATATATATATATATATATATGCTAAAGTATAAATAAAAAGTATGTCAGTGAGAGGTGTTCTTAAGTGGATTGTTGGTTACCACTTGTTACCATTTATTTTGAAATTAATAATTTTGTGTTTGTGTTAAAGTGCTTGAAAGGGGTTGTATACAGTCCTGGGTGTGTGATCTTCTCTGGTTTGTAAATCAAATTTTGGCAAACCTGGTAAAATAAATTTCAGAAGTTTTGATCATTTCTATTTTGGAGTGCATGCACCCTACAGTGGGTATGAATGCAGTGTGATCCTAGTTAGGCTAGTTTCACACTTGCGTTCAGCACATTCCGTCACTATGGAGAATAGCGCAGTCCGTTAACGCACTGCGCTATTCTCCATAGACTTGTATGGACGACGCACTGTAACGCAAGTGTCTGCGTTGCATCCGCTGGACGACGCAGCATCGTTATTTTGACGCTGCGTTGGGCGGATGGAACGCAGCATGTAACGTTTTTCTGAGCTTGGCGGAGTGTCAAAAAAACGCAACCTGCAGGAATCCGTTAGGCGTCCGTTGTTTTTATAATGGACGCCTATGGTGGCGGATTCTATTAGAATGTGTCATTTGGCGGATTCCGTTAACGCAGCTGTCTTTACACAACTGCGCATGCCCAGATGTGTAAAGACAAGGAAAAAAAACTACAACGGATTGCGTTATTTTGTACGATCTGTATTATTATTATTATTATTTATTATTATAGCGCCATTTATTCCATGGCGCTTTACAAGTGAAAGAGGGTATACGTACAACAATCATTAACAGTACAAGACAGACTGGTATAGGAGGAGAGAGGACCCTGCCCGCGAGGGCTCACAGTCTACAGGGAATGGGTGATGGTACAATAGGTGAGGACAGAGCTGGTTGCGCAGTGGTGTCCTGGACTGAGGGCTATTGTAGGTTGTAGGCTTGTAGCATGTGTTGTGCCACTATATGCAACGCATCCGTTACATGCGTCACACAACGCAATGCTACGGATCCCGTCCAACGCAAGTGTGAAACTAGCCTTAGCTTTCTTTTGTCCTCTGCAAATCAGAGACACCTCCCACTGAGAAAAAAAATTCTGTCCTCATCATCATCATCACTCTGCTCCATTCTGCATGCCAGTCTGCATGTGCACTTCTCTTCTTCGTGACGTTCTGTGCAGCTGCACAGGCAATATATACCTGTTCTTGTTCTCAAGTAGAAAAACCTAATCTCCCACTCATATGTAAGTTTAGATAGGTAGTTTGGAATATTTCAGATTGCAAGCATATTGTCTTTCTAGAATTCGGAATTCCGCTCTGGAGTCTACATCTGTACAAAATGGGCACTGCAATGTATTTGCTAAGTTATTTTACATTTCAAGTAGATATGTAAATCGATATTCGTAGGAGATAACTTTTTATGAATCATCGGTAGTTGTATTTGACTACTATTATCTGTTTCTAGTATTACATTTTACCTGGCAACAAAAGAAGACGAATGCTGCAACTTGCAGAATTAGAAAAGCTGTCAGGGTGCATTACATTATCATAGAAACTCTCCTGAAGAACTTACAATCTGCGGCTAGACATCCAATTACAGTATAGCAGGTACAGGCTCATTGCTGTAGAGTTCTACTTGTAACAGAATCTGCCCAGCTCAGTTATTTCCTGTCTGGTGTCAGTAAATGGTTGGGAGGAGGTGGGGGATGGTAACTGTAGGAAGGGAAAGACTAAAGTTAATCCTTTCGCTGCTGGGTAGTAAAAACCAAAAAAACCCCTGGAATATGCACAGATGTATGGATCTCCTGCACGAGAGAGGGTTAAACAACTTGGGGTCAAGAGAAAAATGTTATCTGTCATATGAGGGAGTGGAGTGAAAGAGGCAGGAATAGGAAGAGGGAGATGGCTGGGAAGCAACGCTGTCAACCAAGGCTATTCTTAGCCGTATGGGTAACTGTCTCACCAGAGGAAGGAAAAGACAAATAAAAGGCAACACTTCCTGATTTCACATTCAGCAAATCAGGGATATATAAGGCCGCACATAATACACATTTGGGTCTTCCAAGGACTAATCCAAAGTTAATGCAGCTTAGAGGTAATCAATGACATCTCTTCGTTAAGACCTTTGGTAAATGAAGAGTTCTTGTAAATTATGGCTTTCTGGAGAGATTTCTGCTGAGTAAAGATTTGTAGATCATAATAGTCGTCACCATGTTATTGGGCCTTTGATGGAAAAAGTCAGTATAGACTTTGCTCTCATCACCCAAATCAGGGATGAATTATAGAAGTATCCCCCTGGCACACCAGCATTCATCTAATGTGTTGGTCTAATGTTGGGCAAATAAAATAATTCTTGTCTGAGTATGCTCGGCCACCTTAGTCATCAATCCAAGAGATGTTCGTCTTCATCAGCATGTTAAAGCAGGTAAATGAAGCACATAGTGAAGATCCTTTCTGCAGTGTTTGCCCAATTTATTGGAGCAGTAAAACAAAGGCATTGTGTAGTATAATGCAGAAGGAAATATAGTCAATAGAACTACTAAGTACATAATTACAGAAAGAAGCGGGTGATGAGGACTAGTCAGTACATAATTACAGAAAGAAGCAGGTGATGAAGACTACTTAGTACATAATTACAGAAAGAAGTGGGTGATAAGGTTTCGTTAGTACATAATTACAGAAATAAGTGGGTGATAAGTACATAATTACAGGAAGAAGCGGGTGATGAGGACTAGTCAGTACATAATTACAGGAAGAAGCGGGTGATGAGGACTAGTCAGTACATAATTACAGGAAGAAGCAGGTGATGAGGACTAGTCAGTACATAATTACAGGAAGAAGCGGGTGATGAGGACTAGTCAGTACATAGTTACAGAAAGAAGTGGGTGATAAGGACTAGTCAGTACATAATTACGGAAAGAAGCTGGTGATGAGGACTACTTAGTACATAATTACAGAAAGAAGCTGGTGATGAGGACTACTTAGTACATAATTACAGAAAGAAGCGGATGATGAGGTTTCGTTACTACATAATTACAGAATGAAGCAGGTGATGAGGACTAGTCAGTACATAATTACAGAAAGAAGTGGGTGATAAGGACTAGTCAGTACATAATTCTATAAAGAAGCGGGTGATGAGGACTACTTAGTACATAATTTCAGAAAGAAACGGTGATAAGGACTAGTCAGTACAATACATAATTACAGAGAAAAGTGTGTAATGAGGTTTAGTTAGTACATAATTACAGAAAGAAGCAGATGATGAGGACAGGTTATTCTCTTTGAGATCTGAGTATGGTGAGAATACTGAGCAGCCCAGGGCATGAGGGCACACGAGGTCCGCATTACCAGCTGGAGAACTGAACTGGAGCTCCGGTCACAGAGGTATTACCAACTGACGGGCAGCTTAATTTCACTGAATAGATGCTGAGTAAAATAAGAACACCACCCAATATAATCAGAGTAACATGTTCTATTAGAAATTCACCTGTATTGATGTATACTTTCATTGTTTGTTTGTCCTAATTTCTTTTTTCTATCCTTTGGAAGATATACATTTAGTCATTTCCCCCTTTGCTCTTATTACATTAGTATTTTTGTATTGTGACCATGCTAATTATGTATTACACAGATGAGTGTTTACTCATTGAAAATGTTGACCAACAGAGATCTTTATGCCTCATTTACTCTATTTTTTCATGTACATGGTTTGTCCAGATACAACACGTAGCCATTATTGTCCACATGTCCAAATGTTACTGGAAATCGAGTGTCCATAAAAAAAACCCCCACAAAACAGTTATGTCTGTTTTTTTACTCTGGTCAAGTCGATTTTCACCATTTTGACAAACCATTATTTTGAAATGTGGCATCACTTACTCTGCCAAACAGCGTGCTAACATATTGGCGGTTTTGCCCTTTTACTTGCGCATTGCAATACTTTTGGCATGTTGATGGTTGAATCGTTTGATCCATTAAAGGGGTTGTCCACTACTTTTACATCAATGGCCTATCCTTAGGATAGGTCATCAATGTCTGATTGGCTGGGGTTCTACATCCGGCACCCCACCGATCAGCTGTTGCAGGTGCCGGGGATGGCAGCAGGCGGCCAGAAATGCTCATTTCCAGAGGTGCCCCATCTTCTGACAGTGGCCGTGGCCAGGTATTGCACATCTGCCTCCTAGTAATCTAAATAGGAGGCAAATGTGCAGTCCTCGGCCACAACTCCTATGAGTTGACGAGGCAGCCCCGTAACTGAACATTTCCTGCTGCCGGCACCAACAACAGCGGATCGGCGAGACATTGAAGACCTATCCTAAGGATATGCCATCAATGTAAAAGTAGTGACCAACCTCTTAAAATTACCTAATTTGTCATTTTACCCTAAAAAATAGTGCAACATGTTTCGGTAAAATACCAGACATCACAATGGGGTCTTTCCGCTGTCATTTACATCCATCATGTAAAGGATCTGTCTTCCAAATGGTCTCCATTTCTCTGTAAGAACAAACAGAGATGAATTGGAAAATGCAGGCGTGAACAGAAAGATTCGCACTTTGCTTCACAGCGTTAAGATATTTTCATTCTTGGTTCCTGATCAATCGCCGTTCTGTAATTTGTTCCTCCCTGTTTGAGATGTCTTTGTCTAATGAGGCAATAGGAGGCAGATGTCTCGTAGAGGTAGGCTTGGAGCAAAGAGGTTCAAAAATTTTTTTATTTCAAGGCATATATAGCGTAAATATAGACACTAGATGTCTGCCTTGTAATAAAAGATTATCACGTTTCATAATATTTTGTCTGTCCAAAGGGGAATAGTTGATATTTAATGTTCAAGACTTTGCAGTGCCGTTCAGCTATGCACTACGGTACTACAAAATGGCAAAAAATGCTGAATTCCCAGCAGAGAACAAAGCCAAAATAAAAACATAACATAATACATTGGGTGCAGAAATATGGTGAGGTGTCAGACACACTCATTAGGGTCCAGTTTACATTTAAGTTTATAGGCCAAAAAAGGTAATATTTGAAAAAAATATGGGAGCCTAAAAAGATGCTTAAAATATAGTTTTGGCTACAGTTACCCTATCTGTAATTCTACCTTATTTGAGTCATCATTGTGGCAAGAATCTGAGGTATATAACAGGTGAATGCCTCCAAACTGTTCTAGATCAAGGGTAACAATCCTAAATTTGGGGAACTACCCTGGGAGGTCGGGGTCTTGACTTCAACTGGACCACAGATTCAGCTGAATGTAATTCTGAAACAAGGAGCAGACAGATCTTTTCTTCACCATTTCTTCTAGCTAGAGCTTGACGATCTTTACAGGACCTTAGAAGATCATATGACCTGAAGGTCTTGTCAGGTTTTCATGTTCTGCCTAGACTGGAGAGCAAGGAATGGTAACATAGGACCAATTGGCATGTATATAATGACTGGTTTGATACTTGTGTGAAGGCATCATACTGAGTGGGAGGGACTGTAGTGTAGGGGCATCAAAATGTGTTTTAGGACTGTGGGGACATCATACAGTATTGTGAATCTTAACTGTGGGAGTATAATACTGTGTGTGGGAGCCTTTGGGGGACTCATACTATGTATGAGGTGAACTATGGGGAATTCACTATGGGGCATCATACCATGTGTGGGGGTACGTACTTTGGAAACCTCATACTGTGTATGTGAGGGGCAACATACTATGTGTGTGTGTGGGGGGGGGGAAGTGGAGTGCATCACACTGTGTGGGGGCTGTAGGGATATCACACTGGGTGTGGAGGAATATAATGTGGGGGCACAGTGCTGTGTGAATGGCTATGGGGGCATCATACTGTGCGTTATGGAATTTTCAGTTGTGGCTAAAAGAATGTTTGGAAGAAGTCTTAAAAACTAAGGGTCAACACTGAAAATTTTGAGACTTTGCATAAACTTAATGTATTTGTCAATAAAAGTTTATCAACTTATGAAATGTTTATAATTCTGCTTAACCATAAAATCATCTGCTGAAAGGATCAAAAAACATGGAAACAAAAAACTTTGTGAAAACCAAAATTGATGTCAATCTGAAAACGTTTGGCCATGACTGTACTGTGGGAGTATCATGCAGTGTATGGAGGAACATAGTGTTGGGGCATCATATGTAAAAGGGGAATTGGGAGTACTTTATACTGTGTGCCTGGGACTATGGGGACATTATAGTGTTTATAGGGGTCATCATTCTGTGTAGGGTGGCTGTGCAAGCCACTATGGGGGAGTGGTATAAAACTGTGTGGCCACTATGGGGGGAGTGGTATAAAACTGTGTGGAGGCTAATTGTGGGGGAATCATGCTGTGTGGGGGATTGTGTTGACATCATACTACCATACATGTGGGGGAACGAATGCACTTTGGGCACATCATACTATATATGGGGCCCCCACAAACAGTATGATGCACCACAGTAAATTATTCCTCATAGCAACATATTGTGTGTGGGTGCTTTGGAGGTATCACACTATAAGTGGGGAGACTGTGGTGTAAGTATACTGTTTGGGGGTGTTGTGGGGGTATCATACTGTACGTGGGGGCTGTGTGATCATCATACTCTGCAAGGGTGACTGTGGGGGCAATATAATGTGGGATACTGTTCTGTATGGGAATCAAACTGTATGTGGGGGAATGTACTATGGGGGGCACCATACTGTGTGTGGGGATTGTAGTGTGTGTGGGGTTCTGGGAACATTATACTGTTTCTGGAGTGGTCACTGTAGATACATCATACTGACGTGTACGGGAATGTACAGCGGGGGCACCATACTTTCTTTGAGGTAATGTCGTCTGTTTGGGGCTGTTGGGACATCATACTGTGTGTGAAGGAATGTACTGGAAAATGTACTGCGGGGGCATTACACTGTGTGTGGGGGACATGATACTGTATTTGTGGGGTATTGTGGGGAGCTATAAAAGCAGTATCATACTATGTGGGAACACTAATGGGCATTACTTGGAGCAGCATTTCTATGAGGGCACATATAAAGTACAGGGCAAGATTAGAGAAGTGGCTCATCTAAAAAAAAAGTCCCTACAGGGCAGTATGCCCATCATAGTATGTGTCCCTCATTCCTGTCTTTCACAGTTGGGAGGTATATGATTCGTTTGGAGTTATCCGACCCTAGAGAAGTGTTTTATGTGTTTCTGTGTTTGTAAAACTGATATTTACTTATAGAGCACCATTGATTCCATGGTGCTGTACATGAGGAGGGGTTACATACTGTCACGCTCCCGATGCCTCGGCACCGCTCCTTACCCGCTGATCTGGTCGCACCATCCCGGCACCGCTCCGTACCCACTGATCCGGCCTCACCGTCATTGCACTGCTCCTTAACCACTGATCCAGTCCACGTGTCCACCGCTCATGGCTGCCGCTCCCGCTCGTGCTCTCCTGTGTTCTGTTCCTGGTCTCAGGAATCTGACTCTGACTAATGCCTCTGCATAGGACCAGGCCGCGCCCACTCTCCTGGTCTTTTAGGCCCAGCACACCTGAAGCAGGAAATGACATAGGGCTGTGCTGGGTATATTAGACTTGCCTTTCCATGTGGGCGGGGCCTGATCAACGTGTCTTGAAGCCTTGTCTTGTGAACTAGGTGCTCAGGTCCCCTTGTACCGTGTACCGTGTCCTGTTACCTGTACCAGCATTCTGTACCGTCTTAAAGAACTCCGTGACCCTGGTGACCTGGTTATACCTGTCCCTGCCACGCCAGTGCTCCGGCTGCCGTGTACCCTGCCCTCCGGTGGGGTGCATGGTCCAGTGGATCCACCTCCTGGGCCTACCAGTCCTCACTGCCCTGACACATACAAAATACAGATACAAATTACAGTAAGCCAACATTGCTTGAATGAAAACCTTGTGATCACCAGCGATTTTCTTGGCCTCTACGGCTCTACTATGTCAAAAAATGTTTATCTGTAATTGTACTGGGTTATTTTTTTAAGTAAAATCAGGGAAAAGAAATAGAGCTCTTGTGATAACTCAACCAAAGAAGTGCCCGACTCTATAGCAACGTAATCTACTTATAGCTAATGACATTATGGTTTTTATGACTAAAGCCCCTTTATGACCCAGAGCAGGGGCCCTGACAGACTCAATGTGACCATGTATTCTTCAACCAATCATTTCAATGGTCGCCATGTAACAGTTTTTCCCTTGAATGGATTCGGCTCTGAACAGAACATAGTGGCCGGGCAGAGCTCTCCCCCCAATAACAGCTGATCACGTGGAGAAGACACCGAATTATACTTATACTTTCAGTATCATTATTCTTTTCTCAGACGTATCCTTTCTTCCTAGATTCTGTGCAATTGTAAAATTTGGCTATTGTTACCTAAAAATTATCCATCTATAGATCACCACTAACGTTGAAACACAGAAACAAACCACTCCAAGCCCCTCTTCATTTCTCAGCTTGATTGCTATAACTCACAAGTACTCACTCATTGAATTCTACTTGAAGGGGATGTTTGTCTTTATTTTTTTTCATGTATTTTGGAGCTGCGGCTCTCCACGCTGCCACCTGTCATTGTTGATACGGCTGCAGCGGTGGTAACATTATATCAGCACCACTGCTAAGCCCAGTGATTGGCTGCAGCAGTCACATGATGCCAAAGTGCCATCACTGATGCAGCCATTTCAACAAAACCCCGGGGACAGCTGCGGGGTTCAGCTGCAGGATTAGCAGTGGGTGAGAACATCTGACTTTGTAATTTGCATATACATGAAATTTATTGATTTAAAAAATTACAGATGGACAACCCCTTTAATAGGCTGGCTCTTCTTAAGTCCAACATGAGCCCGATTGACTGATCTCACTGTCTAGCTGCTATACTGATGCTTCTGCTCTTTGTTGCTCATTGTATTAGTTATCTATAACTTGCAGAATTAAATTTAAAACACTTCATCTACAAAGCATTTGCCAATGTCGGACCATCATACATCTCCTCTCCTACCTTTATCAAGCCTCCTGTGCTCTTATCCTCTTTTATTATATCCTTTCAGTCTTGTCTGCATGACTTCTCTTGTGCTGCACCTTTTTGGTGAAATTGACTACTCTTACCAAGCCCAGTTTAAAGCCTGTATTAAATAAAACCTGACCTGATTACAAATATTTCCACTTTACTATGTCCTTCCCCGGGCCTCTGCAGCGAATATATACTACTCCGATTAGTGGCCATCCATGCAATTAAAGAGTAGCTCAAATCTGTCAGAACAGGAGCTATACCTACAAAGCAAGTCTTCATTCAAGCAGAAGACTTCCCTGTTAGAGATGAGTGGACCCACTACATAAGTCATGCATGTTTTACTCCCCCAGTGCGAGCTGATCGAACACTTCAAGTGGTTCGCACTTGGCCGAGCACCAAGTGTACCCGAGCAGAGTGATGCTCGCGCGAGTGGTGTTCATACGTAAAGCATCCAAACTGAAACATTGTTTTTTTTTGTAAAGTCCATGTTCGGTATGAACACCGAACTTTACTTTTCAGGTTCGCTCATCTGTATTCCCTGTATCATAGCCATATGCCTCAATGGGGCAAAAGGATTGGGGCTTACAGACTTGGCAAAGCAGAAGGCCCTGAATGGGTTAATATTGGCCTTCATTCAATGTCTTGGTAATTTGTTGTTTAGAGATGTGAGTTCATTATAATGTGAACTGAATCTTGCTGACTTGTGCATGTTCCTGTGCGCTCCTCATACGCAGGTTAATGGATAGTTTTATGTAATGAAGTTACTCTGAAGCCTAGGGTGCTGATGGGTGGGGTTGTATTCTGCATAGTGGCTGCCTGATATTCCATAAAGGTTAAAAAGGGAAATATTAGCACATAATTTATTAGCACTGCATGCGGTATGTACCTGCATTTAATGTGTTCCCGCATTCAGTATGTACTAGACGCTTGTTCTGCCAACAACTCTCCCGACTCCCCCAACACAGGAGCACTCGCTAATAAATCTACCGGAGAACAAAAGGATCCGCCATTGTAAATCCGACAGGCTGAATCCTCCTTTCCCCGGACATCATCTGTGGGGAAGAGTCGGAAGACCCTCTGTACATATTTGACTGTTGAAGAGTTTTTGACTGACTTAAGGGTATCACTGCTTTATTTTGTATTTCTAAAAATCAATAGTACACATAGAAATAAAACAAAAATTGTATTATACCTTAACAGAGACGTCTGCTTCTTTGTACTCCTGCACTTATCATTCATTCTCAATATTTTTAATTTATAGATAAAATCTGTATTCAGTGAACACAGATTTACGCATTGCTGAGATCAGAATGACAGTTGGGGCTCATAATGTTCTATGGAGAGGGGAGGGGGAGCTGGAGACAGATACAGACATTCTACTGCAAGTTCTCTTTAAAGACAGTTTACATTTTGGAGTTTAACTGCCATGTCAGGTGAACTTGCAGCAGGATATCTGTGTCTAACTAGCTGCCCCATCTTTATCACCCCTCCTTTCTCCACAGAATCTAATGCTCAGCAACGTTTATTTATTATTTTATTGATGAGAAAATCTGTCTTCACTGAATACAGATTTTAAATGAGAATTGAGAGAAAAAGGTCAGCCCAGCCTGGGAACGACGCACATTTGTCTGATAAGATATATTACAAAGTTGTTTATTTTCACATATGCTATTAATTTCTGAAATAAAAATTAAAACAATTAAATTAAAATGAAAAACTCTAAAGGCTTCTTTACACGCAGCAACATCGCTAGCGATGTCGCTGGTGAAAGCACCCGCCCCCGTCAGTTGTGCATCACGGGCAAATCGCTGCCCGTGGCGCACAACATTGCTAGGACCCGTCACACATACTTACCTGCCTAGCGACATCGCTGTGGCCGGCAAACCGCCTCCTTTCTAAGGGGGCGGTTCGTACGGCGTCACAGCGGCGTCACTAAGCGGCCACCCAATAGAAGCGGAGGGGCGGAGGTGAGCAGGCCGAACATCCCGCCCACCTTCTTCCTTCCTCATTGCGGGCGGCCGCAGGTAAGGTGATGTTCCTCGTTCCTGCAGTGTCACACATAGCGATGTGTGCTGCCGCAGGAACGACGAACTACCTGCGTCCTGCAACAGCAACGACATTTGGGAGTAGAATGACGTATCAACGATTAGGTGAGTAATTTTGATCGTTAACGGTCGTTCGTGTGTTTGACACGCAAAGACGTCGCTAACGAGGCCGGATGTACGTCACGAATTACGTGACCCCAACGACATCTCGTTAGCGATGTCGTTGCGTTTAAAGCCCCCTTTAGTCTGACATAGAAGGGGGCCTTTTTCACACATTTATTGTTTACAATGTAGATAAAAACAATATATTTTACAATCAGCTAAGCATATCTCAATATGTTTCTTTTAGATATGGAAAAATTGTCTCTACGAAAGCTATTTTGGATAAAACAACCAACAAATGTAAAGGTGAGTACTATTTGCTTTTTCATATCTTTTCTTCTACGGAAATGTTATTTTAACCAAACGCAAATTCACCGTCATGTAGTAAGGCGCCTATGGGTGCCAGATTACTGCGCCGTACGCAACAGAGCACTATACGGCTGTGTGCATTAGGACTTAGCTGCCTTGAACACAGGTGAAGGACAATTTCCCAGTAATTATTTAATTATGCAAAATACGTATTTTCAGATTTTCCTTTATTATTTGTACTTTTGTTAATTTTCCAATGGATATCCGGATTGTAAAAACTATAACATTACGAAAACAGCTGTGATATTTTCTAGTGCATGACTCTATTTAATAATGGTCAAATGCTCCGGATCTGAGAAAAATGATGTCCAGAATGGATAATGAAAGGATTCACATTCTGAAGGTCAGGAACCTGTTATCTAGAGATTTGCCTCAGTAATTCCAAGAAGGTCTCTTGTTATCAGGTCATGGGGCAGGCACATGTAATAGCAGATTCTTTACATTCCAAGAATTTCTAGTGTGAGAGGAGTAGTCAGGAGCTGAGCCGAGCGGCACAGAGATATACACAAGATAAAGACGAGTTTATAATCGTAAATGTGGGTCTTTTTACGTAATGCTGTAGTATCATAACTGCAGGTATGGTAACCCTACGACACAGACATTATCCCCAGACAGAACAGTCATCATTTTTAAGACCACCAACGCCTGAGTCAGCCACCTTTTCAGAGTTGGCACAGTGTCCTGTTACAGAGCTAGTCACAGAGAGCTATCAATAGTACAAGTCATAGTGAGCACAGAACATCAGAGAGGTGTAGCTAGGGGTTCAGCTCAGGGGGAAGCAAAACATCTGAGTGCGCCCCTAACCAGGTAACGACTTCGTTGGCGCAGCCTAATAGTGGGTATAGGGGAACCTCAGCAGATGACCGGGCTTATACTGGAAATAAATCTCTACACAAAGGCCAACACCGATATTACCGCTATATGGTGATCATTTAGTGGTAGATACCAGTCCTGCAGAACATACAAGAGATTACAGTACCGCTATAGATGGTGGCTTACAGCTGACGTTCTTCCTGGGGACATCGTTCACTTTTGCTGTCTTTTCCGTCTGGCCCAGACCGACGTGACAACTTCCAGTCATGACTTGTCTATATAGATTACAACAAAGACACATTTGACTTCACATTTCCAGCACCATCCCCATCTATTCCCAACCTGCACAAACTCCTCATCCTGCTGTCGCTGAACCGCTGTTGCCGTATGTGTCCATGTTACTGCACCTGCTGTGAGGTACAAAACTAGTACTCCTCTGACTGCCCCAGATAATAATGCCACCACTGTGTCCCTTAATTGATAATAATGCCCCCTTTGTGTCTGAAGATGTTAAAATTACCCCCTAGAAAATATTAAAGGGGTTGTCCACTACTAGGAAAACCCCTTCTCATTCCGTATGTGCGATCCCATAAAAATAACAAACCCTACACTCACCTCCGGTAATATCGGAACTCTCGTACCATGACCCACGTGACATTGTTATGACACACGAGCCCCGCTCCCAATCAGCTCTGGCTTCCTTCGCCTCACCTTTGTATGGTTAAGTAGTTAACAGAAAGTGAGCGCTGCGGCTGCCACTCACTTGCTGTTAATTACTTCAGCATCCAAAGGTGGGAAGAAGGACCTCGGCGACAATTGGTCATGGGGCTCGTGTATCATAACAATGTCATGTGGGCCTCATCAGCGTAATCTCCAACATCGCTGGAACCCCTTTTAATGTCCTGTGCAAGTGCCCGAGAAAAGTGTCCACATTGAGCTCCTAGAACGTAATAATGCCTCATATGCACCTTTGATGGTCACAATACCCTTAGTACCCCTCTAACAATAATGGTTCTTAAGTGCCTACTTAACATTTGATAATATCCCATGAGTCCATCCATGTACAGCTTTCCCCATACACACAGTATGATGCCCCTACACCTCCCCTATACACAATATGATAGGCCCACAGTTCCCCCAAAACAATGGTCCACAAACTATATAATGGCACCCACACTGTATAATAGCCACCGCAGTAGCTGACACAATGTTTAATGATCCCCACAGTAGACCCCACATTGGACAATGGCCTTCACGGTAGCCCCCAACTGTATGAGGGCCCCAAAGGTAGTCTACTGCACAGTGGGTATAGACTAGTACTTACGGTACTTTTTTCTACCAGTTCCCCTGTTGTGTTCCCTTCTGTGCAAGCTGAAATACAAACAAGACTGGGACAAAATGGCAACTTTGGATGTAATGCACTATGTCAGCCAAAAATTGCTGTATGACAATGCTACAGCCTACAGTGTAATCACATTGTGACCATTAAGTTGCCGAGGACACACCACTTAAAGTGCATTATAGTGTCATAAATTCATGCTCCTTTGCGCCAATCCAAAAGAATCTAAAAGGGCTCCCAACTCTCATGTGGTCTTTGATGGTATTGGTCTTGTCATATGGTCCAAAGAGACCTTTAATCCCTTCAGGCTTTAGGGTTTGGGTGCGAATGCAAACCCTGAACGCGCTTTAATTACTGCCTTGGTGCAATGTACCATTTACGAGATAGGAATTTTTTGATCCTGTGGATAAGCTGTTATTACGGCCACCATCTTACAGCATTCTAATAAGAAGTATGTATCTCCCTAATCACCTTTGCATAGCTCAAAAACCTCTTTTATTATATCCACAGATGCTGCAGTCCGGTCCAGTGGGCGTCTTTGGTCTTGATCCGGTGCCTTGTCTCCTACTACGATCGTCATCTTCCTTCCCTTCTTCATGTGAATGACGCATCCTACATCATCCACACACTGTTTCCCAATCACGCTCCTATGCAGGCGTACACTCTAATCTGCTGAGGGCAGAGTAAAGCACAGTAGTGCGCATGTGCCGGCTTCTAGGTCAACGGTCTTATTTGACCTTTCCTGGCACATGTGTATTACAGTACTGTGCTCTGCCCTCAGCAGGGCAGAGAGAAGTGCGCATGCACGAGCGTGCAATTGGATGACACTGTGTGGATGACATAGGACGCGTCATTCCCATGAAGAAGGGGGGGGGACGGCAATTGTGGTAAGACAGTAAGTGCCGGCCCAAATGCAAAGACGACCATCGGATTGGACTGCACCATCTGTGGGTATAATAAAAGGTCTTTTTTGTGCTATGCAATGGGGGTTGGGGGCATACACACATGCAGCTTAATAGAATGCTGTATAAGCTGCCATAAAGATGGTGGCCATATTTTACATTGCGAAAATTTGGTGGCAGGTTCCCTTTCATGCTTATAAACATTCTGCCGTATATACATGTCATGGTGAAGTATTGCCTACTGCACCACAGAGTACATGTATGGCACAAGGACAGAGTGGGCAACGGAGCTGTTCCCGTGCCGTCCTGAGCAGGAGCTGGCAGTACATACAACTGGGCTCCTTCTGCAACAGCAGCATCGCAGCTCTGGATGGTGCCAGCCATGTAACTCTTAACACGTAGTTATCTGCGATACATCTCAGCCACTACAACACTTGTCACACTTCTTGTATTATTAGGATATTTAAACTGAAAGTGCATTAATGATAACACCTAGTCCCCCTTCAGAGAGCACTGCCCCATGGTGTTCCTCCTACAGATGTCGATAAGGTCGAATTTATTTCATGTGAATAAAGATCCCATTGCGCTATTGTCTAATACCGAAGACAGGAGGACACCAGACACCAAACCATGTGGATTTCAATGAAAATATATATTTACAGCCATTCTCTTCTTATTTACAGGGTATGGGTTTGTGGATTTTGATAGTCCTGGGGCTGCCCAAAAGGCTGTCACTGCCCTGAAGGCCACTGGAGTGCAAGCTCAAATGGCAAAGGTGAGTCCTCCCATGAGGTTGGGTTCATATATCCTATAATCATACGTTATCACAGATCCGTTAGAGATCTGTTTGCAAAAAAGTTGTGCAAACACAACTTTTTTGTCCGATGTTAAATAACGGATGTCGGCCCGATCCGTTTTTAACATGTGGAGTCTATGGTCAACGGATACGTTACAGGATTACTATTTATCGTCCATTTGTAATGGATTCGTTAAGAAAACAAATACAAAAGTTACAAATACAAGTACAAATGGCTGAATTGCAATCCGTTAACTGATCCGTTCTCCATAGACTCCCATGTTAAAAAAGCAGATCCGGCAGAAATCAGTCCTTTTACATTAAAGTTTCGTCTGCGAGAAGTTTAAAGTATATCTGTATGCATTGTAAACATAGAAACATCCTATTTCCCCAGCTTGTTAGAAAATATTTATTATTATTATTATTTATTTATAGAGCACCATTAATTCCATGGTGCTGTACATGAGAAGGGGTTACATACAGAATACATATATAAGTTACAGTAGACAGACTAGTACAGAGGGAAGAGGGCCCTGCCCTTGTGGGCTTACATTCTATAGGATTATGGGAAGGAGACAGTAGGTGGAGTGTAGATTGGGCGGCAGCGCCGCACGGTGGTCGGGCGGCAGCTCCGCACGGTGGTCGGGCGGCAGCTCCGCACGGTGGTCGGGCGACAGCTCCGCACGGTGGTCAGGCGGCAGTAAGTTCATTGTAGATCATAGGCATTTCTGAACAGGGGGGTTTTCAGGTTCCGTTTGAAGTTTGCAAGGGTAGGGGATAGTCTGACGTGTTGAGGCAGCGAGTTCCAGGAGACTGGGGATGCTCGGGAGAAGTCTTGGAGACGGTTGCATGAAGAGCGAATGAGAGAGAAGGAGAGAAGGAGATCTTGGGAGGACCGGAGGTGACGTGTTGGAGTGTAGTGGGAGATTAGTTCGGAGATATACGGAGGAGAGAGATTATGCACAGCTTTGTAGGTCAGTGTTAGTAGTTTGAATTGGATATGGTGGAAGATTGGGAGCCAGTGGAGGGACATGCAGAGGGGAGAAGCGGGGTGGTTTTGAAGAGAGAGGTCGATCAGTCGGGCAGCAGAGTTAAGGATGGACTGGAGAGGGGCGAGCGTGTTAGCAGGGAGGCCACAGAGGAGGATGTTACAGTAGTCGAGGCGGGAGATTATGAGGGCATGCACTAGCATTTTAGTAGCTTGCGAATTGAGGAAAGGGCGGATTCTGGAAATATTTTTGAGTTGAAGACGGCAGGAGGTGGTGAGGGATTGGATGTGTGGTATGAAGGATAAGGCAGAGTCAAAGGTCACTCCGAGGCAGCGAACTTTGGGTACTGGCGAGAGCATGGTGTTATTTATTGTAATAGATAGATCAGGTGGAGAGTGTAGGTGAGACGGAGGAAAGATGATTAGTTCAGTTTTGGCCACATTGAGCTTTAGGAAGCGAGAGGAGAAGGAGGATATAGCAGATAGACATTTCGGGATTTTGGACAGCAGAGATGTGGCATCTGGGCCAGAGAGGTAGATCTGGGTGTCGTTGGCATATAGGTGGTATTGGAAGCTATGGGACTTTATGAGTTGTCCCAGGCCAAATGTGTAGATAGAAAAAAGTAAGGGTCCTAGGACAGAGCCTTGAGGGACGCCAACAGAGAGATGGCGGGATGAAGAGGTTGTGTGAGAGTGGGAGACACTGAAAGTGCGATTTGAAAGGTATGAAGAGATCCAAGAGAGGGCAAGATCTCTGACACCAAGGGAAGAGAGGGTCTGTAATAGAAGGGAGTGGTCAACGGTATCGAAGGCTGAGGACAGGTCTAGAAGTAGGAGTATAGAGAAGTGCTTGTTAGCTTTGGCAGTAAGTAAGTCATTCGTAATTTTAGTCAGGGCAGTTTCGGTAGAATGATGTGGACGGAAGCCGGACTGTAGGTTGTCAAAGAGAGAGTTAGAGGAGAGGTGGGAGGAAAGTTCAGCATGGACATGCTGTTCCAGGAGTTTTGAGGCAAGTGGGAGTAGTGATATGGGGCGAAGGCTGGTAGTAGAGGTTGGATCGAGGGAAGGTTTCTTTAGGATAGGTGTGACTGTTGCATGTTTAAAGGCAGAGGGGAAGGTACCAGTTGTTAAAGATAGGTTGAAGAGATGGATTAAGGCTGGAATAAGGATGGTGGTGAGGTTGGGGAGGAGGTGGGATGGCATGGGGTCAAGTGCGCAGGTGGTGAGGTGCGCTTTTGAGAGAAGACGTGCAAGCTCTCCTTCGGTGATGGTATACTATCTGGGTTTCTTAAAGGGGTTGTTTTTGTGAAGACGACCACCTTCCCTAATAACAGTAGCGTTTGTGATCAGCTGATCTTTGTGGGTCAGGCTTCTCTAAACTATAGAGGTATGTTCTTCATGGTGTACATTACCTATAAGATATACAATATGGAGCTTTGGAGAAGGAGGTGCTGTTCTTGGAGCAAGTGTGATAACCCCAGGTGTCTGCACCAAGGGAGACTGTCAGGGGCAGCCAGCGCTCTCTGATAACACTGTATACGGATGGAAGGATAGATAATAGAGCTGTTCAGGAGCCATGACCAGCGACCTTGTTAGTAGTCCATGGCCACTGACAGGAGTCCTGTGAACCGCCTTTTACCTGCCAGCATTCACAGCGCCTCTTCCAATATCTACAATCTGTATAGCGCCCACATTGCACTCTGCTATCGCTCACCATTACTCCTGCAACATCCTGATAAAGATTCAGGAGACATCCTATTTACTGTCACTAGACGCAATGAATAGTCCACTCTACTCTTTGTGACTTACAGAAGAATAAATCCTTCTTGGTTGCCTTTTCAGTAATGCATTGCATATTGTTAGGTTATGCCATCATCTAGTAATGACTGAGGACATCTAACCTGGGAACCTCAAAGATCATGAGAATGAAGGTGCAGAAGCAAAGATTCAACGCTGAATGGTCTTTGTGGTTTTCCCTCCGCAGAAGGGCGCTGCTGGCCGCCTGACGCAATGCGGCACCATTCATGTGAAGGAGGCCAAACTGAAGAGGGAAAACTGTGAAGAAGGCACAATTCTTTGGATTAGAGGTGTTTCCAGAGATTACATCTTTAGTGATCATGAAAAGATTGCATATCCTAGCAGTATACCATCACATACTGACAGAGGAATACCCCTTTAAAGGTGGTACAATCCAATGATAGTCTTATAGGGTTTCTGGACTGTCCCCTCACATGTGATGGTGTGGAAATTGAGGAACCATACCTCTTAAATTTTAAAGGGCATCTGTAACCAGGTTTTTGCTATGGAATCTAAGAGCAACATGATCTATGGGCAGAGAGCCTGATTCCAGTGATGTAACACTTAATGGACTGCTTGGTACAGCTTTGATAGAATCCCTGTTTTCTCTGTAGAGTTTGGAATGCTGAGTTGTGTATAACCCCACCCACATTTCTGATTGGCAGCTTCCCATGTACATTATAGGGTAAGTTCACACAGTGCGTTTTTCGCTGCTTTTTTGTGCGTTTTTCGGGTGCGTTTTTGCTCAGAAAACTGCATGACTTTGCTTCCCCAGCAAAGTCTATGAGTTTTCATTTTTGCTGTCTGCACAGAGCGTTTTTTTAAGCTGCGTTTTTGAGATGACCACAAAAACGCAGCATGTCAATTATTTTTGCGTTTTTCACTGCGTTTTCCACCCATTGAGTGCAATGAGATGTTCAAAAACGCAATGAAAACAGCAAATTGCAAATATAGCTGCGTTTTAGTGCGTTTCTATGACTAAAAACGCAGCTATAAACGCAAGGGGTGGGCAGTAAAGTGACATGTACAGGAAGAGGATTCTTTCTGTCAGTAAATACAGAAGTGTGAATCCTCCCGGTACCGTCACCACTGCATCCACCTCCAGTCCTGTGCATGTCTGGTCCCGTGCGGCGCCATGTCTGGGCGGGAGGTGGAAACAGCTGCGAAAACAAAAGTGAATAGTAGAAAAAAAAATGTCATACTCACCTGTCTGCAGACTCCCGGTGCCATGCCCACTCCCAGCTCCTCTCCCGGTACCGCCGCTCCGGCTGTGTGCAGACGTCCGGGACACCTCCGATAGCTGCAGGACCTGGCGATGGATCACCTGATGCAGTCACCTGACGCATCAGCTGATCGTAAGTCTCGCGGTGACGCCGGCGCCCGGCCGGCTTAACCTGTCAGCGGATGCCGTGAGGAGACTTCATCCCTGATTACCGGCAGCTCCTGCTGCGATCGCACGGGATCAAACTCCGCTCCAGGAGCTGCCGGTAATCAGCACATAAGTGAGTATTTTTTTTTGCACTGATGCATCATCTGATTGTATAAACTGCTTTTATACAATCAGCTGATGTGTGATGTGATTCACATCCTAGAAGTTGACACATCATCTGATCGCTTTGCCTTCCAGCAAACCGATCAGATGATATTGGATCCGGATTGGACGGCGCGGACCCTTGACCCAGGATTACTGCGGAGGGGGGTTCTTTATTTCAATAAAGATGGAGTCACTAATTGTGTTGTGTTTTATTTCTAATAAAAATATTTTTCTGTGTGTTGTGTTTTTTTTTATCTTTACTAGAAATTCAAGGTGGCCATGTCTAATATTGGCGTAACACCATGAATTTCGGGCTTAGGGCCAGCTGATAATATACAGCTAGCCCTAACCCCATTATTACCCAGCGAGCCACCCGTCACCAGGGCAGCTGGAAGAGTTGAAAACAGCACCAGAAGATGGCGCTTCTATGAAAGCGCCATTTTCTGGGGTGGCTGCGGACTGCAATTCGCAGCGGGGGTGCCCAGAAAGATGGGAACCCTGCACTGTGGATTCCAATCCCCAGCTGCCTAGTTGTACCTGGCTGGACTCAAAAATTGGACGAAGCCCACGTCATTTTTTTTTAATTATTTCATGAAATTCATGAAATAAAAAAGGGCTTCCCTATATTTTTGGTTCCCAGCCGGGTACAAATAGGCAGCTGGGGGTTGGGGGCAGCCCGTACCTGCCTGCTGTACCTGGCTAGCATACAAAAATATGGTGAAGCCAACGTCTTTTTTTTTTTTTTATTTGGGGAGGCAAAGAAATCCTGCATACAGTCCTGGAAGGAGGATGCTGAGCCTTGTAGTTCTGCAGCTGCTGTCTGCTCTCCTGCATCCACTAGTGGATGGAGTATGCTGAGCCTTGTAGGTCTGCTCCCCCTGACTCTCCCTCAAGCATACAGTCCTGGTTTGTTTTTTTTAACAATCTTTAATGGCAATGTTCACTGAAAAAAACGCAGTGAGCAAAAACGCAGCAAAACGCAGCCAAAAATGCACCAAAACACATGCGTTTCTTCATGCATTTTTAAAGACGCTGCGTTTCTGTGCGTTTTTAGCGCTAAAAAACCACAAAAACGCAGCTTCAAAAAAACGCAGTGTGTGCACATAGCCATACATAGTCAGGGAGCTGCTAATCAGTAGCAGGGGTAGAGTTATACAGATTAGCCTGACTGCCTTGCATAAGACATTTAGGGGTGCTTCACACACAGCGAGCTCGCTGCCGAGATCGCTGCTGAGTCACGCTTTTTGTGACGCAGCAGTGACCTCATTAGCGATCTCGCTGTGTGTGACAATGAGCAGCGATCTGGCCCCTGCTGCGAGATCGCTGCTCGTTACACACAGCCCTGGTTCGTTTTCTTCAAAGCCGCTCTCCTGCTGTGACACACAGATCGCTGTGTGTGACAGCAAGAGAGCGACAAATGAAGCGAGCAGGGAGCAGGAGCCGGCGTCTGACAGCTGAGGTAAGCTGTATCCAAGATAAACATCGGGTAACCAAGGTGGTTACCCGATATTTACCTTAGTTACCAGCCTCTGCAGCTCTCACGCTGCCTGTGCTGCCGGCTCCGGCTCTCTGCACATGTAGCTGCTGTACACATCGGGTTAATTAACCCGATGTGTACAGCAGCTAGGAGAGCAAGGAGCCAGCGCTAAGCAGTGTGCGCGGCTCCCTGCTCTCTGCACATGTAGCTGCATTACACATCGGGTTAATTAACCCGATGTGTACTGTAGCTAGGAGAGCAAGGAGCCAGCGCTCAGTGTGCGCGGCTCCCTGCTCCCTGCTCACACTGGTAACTAATGTAAACATCGGGTAACCATACCCGATGTTTACCTTAGTTACCAGTCTCCGCAGCTTCCAGACGGCGGCTCCGTGCAAGCGCAGCGTCGCTTGCACGTCGCTGCTGGCTGGGGGCTGTTCACTGGTCGCTGGTGAGATCTGCCTGTTTGACAGCTCACCAGCGACCATGTAGCGATGCAGCAGCGATCCTGACCAGGTCAGATCGCTGGTCGGATTGCTGCTGCATCGCTAAGTGTGAAGGTACCCTAAGTCCTGTAGTGATAATCTCCAACTGATAAAACACTGATTGTATTGAAACTACATCACTCAGTCTAATAAGTGACATACCCCTGTAATCAGGATCTCCGTCACTACATTATGGTGCTCTCAATTAAATAGCAAAAACCTGATGACAGATTCCCTTTGAAATGATCCATGCATTGTCGTTTGGGCAGTTTAGCTTTTACCCGAAGTATGTGGATATCGCTGGTCTTCCCTTTTCATTGAAATAACTGAATGCTTTCATTCTTTATAGGGAGATGGGAGGAGATAGTTGACTGTTGATGGTTTTTGGGTGACAACTACCTTATGGTGGTCTAGATAATCAGTAGCTATCAAAATACGACCAAAGATATAAATGTGGCGGAACCAGTAACATTTTGATTCCCTTGTCTGTAGATAGGGGGTTAATATTGAAACTGAACTAGTAATAATGAAACCGAAGGTAACTATAACTACCTTGGGGTAACCCTTGACTCTACTCTGTCCTTCGAGCCACATATCCAAGCCTTTTCGACCTCATGCCGACTCCAACTCAAAAATATTTCCCGGATCTATACATTCCTTAACCGAGATGATCCAAAAACACTTGTGCATGCCCTCATCATCTCCTGCCTTGACTACTACAACCTCCTGCTTTATGGCCTCCCTTCTAAAACTCTTGCACCTCTCCAAGCTATCCTAAACTCTGCCACCCAATGAATCCACCTCTCATCCCACTATTTCTTGGCCTCTCCTCTCTGCCAATCCCTTCACTGGCTTCCCATTGCCCAAAGACTCCATTTTAAGACCCTATCCATTCCTTACCAAGCCATCCACAACCTGTCTCGTCCATACAACTGTGACCTAGCCTTCCGGTACCTACCTGCGTGCATCATCTGATCCTCACAAGACCTTCTTCTCTACTCCCCCTTTATCTCCTCTTCCCACAATCGCATACAAGATTTCTCCCGTGCCTCCCCCATACTCTAAGAACTTACTACCCCAACACATCAGACTCTAACCTACTGTGGAAATCTTCAAAAGGAACCTGAAGACCTACCTCATCCGACAAGCCTACAACTTGCAGTAACCCTCAGTCCACTATACCGCTGCACAACCAGCTCTACCCTCACCTACTGTATCCTCACCCATCCCCGTCACTCCACTATACTGCTCCACGACCCTCTCTACTGTATCCTCACCCATCCCCGTCACTCCACTATACTGCTCCACGACCCTCTCTACTGTATCCTCGCCCATCCCCGTCACTCCACTATACTGCTCCACGACCCTCTCTACTGTATCCTCACCCATCCCCGTCACTCCACTATACTGCTCCACGACCCTCTCTACTGTATCCTCACCCATCCCCGTCACTCCACTATACTGCTCCATGACCATCTCTACTGTATCCTCACCCATCCCTTGTAGACTGTGAGCCCTCTGGGCAGGGTCCTCTCTCCTCCTGTACCGGTCTGTGCCCTGTATTGTTCATGATTAGTGCACTTGTTTTTATTATGTATGTATTAAATGCTTCCTGCTTCTGATTTGTGCTGGTATCATTTTATTCCTGTTCCTTACTGTAACGTCTCTTCTCCATTTACAGCAACAGGAACAAGATCCAACCAACCTGTACATCTCCAACTTACCAGTCAGCATGGATGAGCAGGAGCTGGAATCACTGCTGAAGCCTTTTGGGCAGGTCATATCCACTCGTATCCTGAGGGATGCTAACGGGACAAGCCGAGGGGTCGGTTTTGCAAGGTGGAGAGCAAACTTTTTACTCAAAAAAATCTATTTGTATCAGTCCTGGGGAAATATGATAATACAAAGTTCCTTTAATCTCAAACTCAGGTCTGTTTACTCAGTTAAAGAGCTTAAAATGGTGTTTGTTATTTGCAGGATGGAGTCTACAGAGAAATGTGAAGCTGTAATTTCTCACTTCAATGGCAAATACATGAAAGCGCCACCTGGTGTCCCAGGTAGGTATTGTTCAGAGTAAAGAAAAACCCATGATGCCAGGACTAAAGGGGTTGTCTGAAGTTCTTAAAGCGCAACCCTTATTTTACTTTTTTTTTTTTTCATAAATCAAAGGTACACAGGAAAATAAGCAACTTTGTAATATATTTTATCCGAGAAATCTTCTTTGTCCTCCAGTACTCATCCTTCACTGTCATTGGGTAAAATCTGGGTTCAGCGAGGACCGATTTTCATATCACTAAGATGGGACATGACAGTTGGTGCATTCAAACTTCTATGGAGAGGAGCCAGACACAGGCATTCTGCTATAGGTTCTCCTGAAATTACAGGTACAATTCTCCATGGAACTTTATGAGCACAAACTGTCAGTAATTGGAAAATCCGTATTCACTGAAGACACATTTTACCTGTGATTTGAAAATGTTGAGAATGATTGATCAGTTTAGGAGGAGAAAGAAGCAGATTTCTCTAGTAAGATATATTACAAAGTTTCTTATTTTTACATTTACTATTCATTTATAAAATAAATAAATAAACTGAAAAGGATCTTTATTCTTTAAATGATTAAAATTGTCAAGTGGCTGTAAAAACAAATAACTTTCAATTTACCTCTCAAGAATGAAGAGATTCTTAATTCTATCGTTTACAGCTCGTTGCCTAGGTTACCGTCCACTCTGCAGTCTCAGATAATCCACAAAAATGAGAGAAACTCCAGCAAAGGGAAGCAGATGATGTTCTTTTGTCTCGAAGTTAAAAATATCTTTATTAGTTCATTAAAAATAGATGAATTAACATAACATGATCGGATAGGAAAAATATATATCTTTTAATTTATTTTTGTTTCTATTATGTTATGTTTATTGATCTATTTTTAACCCACGGACGATTTTCCATTTTTTTCACTGTTTTTTTTTTTTTTTCCTCCCCTTCTTCCGAGAGCCGTAACTTTTTTATTTTTCCATCAATCTTGCCATATGAGGGCTTTTTCTTGTGGGATGAGTTTTATTTTTAAATGAAACCATGAGTTTTACCATATAGTGTACTGGAAAACGGCAAAAAAATTCCAAGTGCAGAAAAATTGAAATTTTTTTTATTGCATCATTGTTTTTAGGATATTTTATTCACCGTGTACACCATATTGTAAAACTGATGTGTGGGTGTGATGCCTCAGGTCGGTACGAGTTCGTAGACACCAAACATGTATAGCTTCACTTTTATCTAACTAAGGGGATAAAAAAATTCAGACGTTTGTCCAAAAAAGTGGCGCCATTTTCCAAAACCCGTAGCGCTCTAATTTTTCGGGATATGGGGCTCAGTGACGGCTTATTTTTTGCATCCCAAGCTGACGTTTCTAACGGTATAATTTGTGTGCATATGCTATGTTTTCATCGCCTGTTGCAATTTGCGGCAACCAAAAAATGTAATTCTGGCGGTGAAATTTTTTTGCTGCAACGCCGTTTACCAATTAGGTTTACTGATTTATATATTTTTATAGATCGGGCATTTCTGAATGCGGCAATACCAAATATGTGTATAATATTTTTTTTTAACCCTTTAATTTTCAAGATAAAGCCATACGGCTGAAGGCTGGTATTCTCAGGATGGGGAGCTCCACGTTATGGGGAGCCCCCCAGCCTAACAATATCAGCCAGCAGCCGCCCAGAATTGCCGCATACATTATATGCGACAGTTCTGGGACTGTACCCGGCTCTTCCCGATTTACCCTGGTGCGTTGGCAAATCGGGGTAATAAGGAGTTAATGGCAGCCCATAGCTGCCACTAAATCCTAGATTAATCATGTCAGGCGTCTATGAGACACCCTCCATGATTAATCTGTAAGTTACAGTAAATAAACACACACACATGAAAAATCCTTTATTAGAAATAAAAAACACAAACACATTCCCTCATTACCAATTTAATAAGCCCCAAAAAGCCCTCCATATCCGGCGTAATCCACGGACCTCCAGCGTCGCTTCCAGCATGAAGGTGACAGGAGCTGCAGAAGACACCGCCACTCCGGTCACCTCCAAGCAGCAACTGAGGTGAGTAGCGTGATCAGCTGAGCTGTCACTGAGGTTAATCGCGGCCACTGCTGGATCCACCAACAGTGACAGCGGGTAACCTCATAACGTGGAGCTCCCCATCCTGAGAATACCAGCCTTCAGCCGTATGGCTTTATCTGGCTGGTATTAAAATTGGGGGAGACCGCACGCCATTTTTTTTAATTATTTATTTATTTATTTCACTGCACAGTATAGACCCGCCCACCGGCTGCTGTGATTGGGTGCAGTGAGACACCTGTCACTCAGCGTGGGGGCGTGTCTCACTGCAACCAATCATAGGCGCCTGTGGGCGGGGAAAGCAGGGAATACGAGATTGTTTAATGAGCGGCCGGCTTTTTCAAAATAGTAAAAGCCGCCGCAGCAGTGAGAATGCCGTGCAGCGCCGCGCCGGAGATCGGGGAACGGTGAGTATGAGAGAGGAGGGGAAAATGACCGACAGACTGTGAGAGAGGGACAGAGATAGTGACGGACCGACAGAGAGAGAATAGAGACCGAGAGGGAGAGACCGACTGACAGAGAATAGTGATTGACAGACATTGGGAGACATCACTCGTTTCCAGTGTTTTAGGAAACATGCGAGAAATGTATTTAGAAAATCGGATGTCACTAGGATGGTGTGAGTGCCGTCCCGTGACATCCGATTTTTTACACGCTCCCATAGACTTGCATTGGAGAAACTCGCAGTAGAAACTCGCAAAAAAGCAGCATGCTGCGATTTTTTTTCTCAGTCCGATTCGGACTGAGAAAAAAATCGCAGATGAGAGCTGAATCATTCACTAACATGTGTCCGATTCCAATGTGAGATTTTCTCGCATTGCTCTACTGCGAGAAACTCGCAAGTGAGAAGCAGCCCTAAGGGTGCTTTACACGCTGCGACATAGCTAGCGATGTCGAGCGCGATAGCACCCGCCCCCGTTGTTCGTGCGACATTTGGTGATCGCTGCCGTAGCGAACATTATCGCTACGGCAGCGTCACACTCACATACCTGGTCAGCGACGTCGCTATGACCGCTGAACAATCCCTCCTTCAAGGGGGAGGTGCGTTCGGCGTCATAGCGACGTCACTGCGGCGTCACTAAGTGGTCGGCCAATAGAAGCGGAGGGGTGGAGATGAGCGGGACATAGCATCCCGCCCATCTCCTTCCTTCTGCATTGCCAGTGGACGCAGGTAAGGAGATGTTCGTCGTTCCTGCGTGTTACACACATAGCGATGTGTGATGCCGCAGGAACGACAAACAACATCGTACCTGTGGCAGCAGCGATATTAAGGAAATGAATGACGTGTCAACGAGCAACGATTTTTCACGTTTTTGATCGTCGCTCATTTGTGTCACACGCTGCGATGTCGCTACCGGCGCCGGATGTGCGTCACTAATGACGTGACCCCTGACGATATATCGGTAGCGATGTCGCAGCGTGTAAAGTAACCTTTACAGTCAGCTCTCTGCCGGCTGTAAGAGGAAGTGAGTCATGATAGCTACAGCAGTCATCAAATGACCCTGTGCTACCATGGCAACCTTCGGCTCCCCTTGATCATATCACAGGGCCTCCGATGGCAGTGGGGAAAGGCACGTTCCCGCCGCTGCCATTTATATCGCGCTGTTAGTATTTGACAGTGCGATCTAAGAAGTTAACAGGTGCATGTGGATCGACCTGTGCTTGATAGCCGCACATGTCAGCTGTTCAAATCAGCAGACATGTGCAGGGATCGCCACCGGTGCACTGCAGCAGCCGGCGGTGATTATAGCAACATCAGCTAGGACATACCCAGTACGTCCAAAGTCGGCAAGAGGTTAATAAACCGACTTAATAAACTAATAAAGAAGAGGGCTTTTTTTTAACTTGGAGGCAAAAGAACATCTCTTTCCCTTTGCTTTTTTTTTTATACCCTGAGTGCCTCGGTGCTGAATTGGTATTATATGTACATATTAGGCTGTGCACTGTTTTTTCTTGCAGATTATACTGCAAAGAAAAACGCATCCCAGCAAAGTCTATGAGAATCCTGACTTGCTGTGCACATGTTTCAGATTTTTTCCTTGCAGATTTTGGTGCAGAAAAAAACTGTAGCATTTCAATTCTTTCTTCTTTTTTCCTGCGTCTGATATAATCCACTGCAGTGCTTGATCAGTACAATGGATTATATCTGTCACTGCTGTACTTGCAGCACTGACACTTCGCGTCACACGCCATACATCTGACATGATCTGTGAGGCTATTGGTAGCTAAGTAACCCAGGGTCATCATGGTGACAACCCAGGGTGCCATTGTAGCGATCAGGTCCCTGGGATCGCATTACAGGGACCCGGTTGCCAGGGAGAGGTAAACGATTTTTCTCCCTGCCTCCTGAATGCTGAGATCACGATTGATCGCAGCATTTAGGGGATTAAACTGCCAGGAGCAGCGCGGGCCGCTCCTGACAGTGAGAGCCGGGTCTCAGCTGTAACACCAGCCAGAGACGTGGTGGCAATCGTGGGGTTACAGCGCAGGAACCCCTGCGATCGTAGTCACACGAAAACCCAGGAAAAAATGCATAAAACCCCGCAAAAATGTAATAAAAATGTGCGTTTTTTTGCTGTGTTTTTCCTATCAAAACATGATGTTTTGTGTGCAGATAATCTGCACATAAATGTATTACGTGGCACATAGCCTTAAGGGGGCTTTACACGCTACGATATCGTTAATGTTTGATCGTCGGAGTCACATTGTTAGTGACGCACATCCAGCGTCATTAACAATATCGCAGCGTGTGATACTTACCAGCGACCTTAGGCGACCTCAAAAATGGTGAAAATCGTTCACCATGGAGAGGTCGTCCCAAACTCAAAAATCGGTAAGGGTTGTTTAGCGTTGTGATTCATCGCTATGTGTGACACCGCAGGAGCGAGGAACGTCTCCTTACCTGCCGCCGACCCCAATGTGGAAGGAAGAGGTGGGCGGGATGTTTACATCACGCTCAGCTCCACCCCTCCGCTTTGATTGGCCGGCCGCTGTGTGACGTTGCGGTGACGTCGCTGTGATGCTGAACGTCCCTCTCCCTTGAAGGAGGGATTGTTCGGCAGTCACAGCGACGCCGCCGACCAAGTAAGTATGTGTGACGCTGCCGTAGCGATAATGTTCGCTACGGCAGCAATCACAAACAATCGCATGCACGAAGGGGGTGGGTACTTACACGCTCGCTATCGCTACAAATTGCTAGCGATATCGCTACCGTGTAAAGCAACCCTTTTCCATATGTTTCTTAGATATGGAGCACGTGCTAGTTATAGATTCTATACATTACAGTGCTCCCCAACCTTTCTTACCTGAAGAGCCACATTCAGCTCTGAAAAAGGGTTGCGGGCCACAACCAGATTTCTCTCCCACCAGAGTAGTGACATCTTGCTACCACCTCTGTAAAGTTGCAACACCTAAAGCTCCCATTACCGGTATAATGACATCCGAAGCTTTTCTACAGAACTCACACTAAGGCCTCTTTCACACGTCCGTGAAAAATCACGCACGTTTTTCACGGACGTGTTAAAGGTGCGTGTGGCCTTCTGTGTGCCGTGTTTATGGCACACGTGTGTTCTCCGTGTGCTATCTGTGATAACACATGGAGAACAGGAACTTTCTGCTCACCTGTCCCTGTCGCTGCTGTCCGTGGTGCTGACCTACTGTCTCCGGCCCTGCCGACTCCCCGCTGCTGCTGCTTCCGGCCCAAAGTGCAGTGCATATGCGATGAGCATAATGAGCGGGGGTTGGAAGCAAGTGACAGCAGCGGCAGAGACAGCAGCGCGGGAGAAGGGGAGTATAGAAATTCCTTTTAATTCACAGACACGTGTGTTTTCTCTGGTGCGTGTCACAGGGATCACATCCGTGAGGTCCGTGTGCAGTCCATGTGACAGCCGTGATGCCGGAGAAAAACGGACATGTCTACGTGTGGAGTACACGGGCACACATATGCTCCACATGGACACACAGTCCATGGCAAAACATGCACGTGAGCACAGACCCAGTGATTTTAATGGATCTACGTGTGCCCGTGTCTTTGGCACGTGAGGAAATGGACCAAACAAGTACCAGAGACATGGACGTGTGAAGGAGGCCTGAGGCAGCATTCGCACATCCACAGGTTCCCACCTTTACCCGATTTAGTATTCTTACAACAAGCGCTGCCAGCACACTTCACATCCAGCTTCAAGCACCTCCTCTGCCTGGCAGTATCATCTGTCTCCAGATCACTTATTTGTTGTATCTCTCCGCCTCCACAGTCAACATATGATCATCCAAAAGTCACCGTCTGGAGAGCTGCTACAAACTAGCGGTTTGCCAGACCTGGTGCTAGTGCACTAAGCTGGAAGAGAGCCTCAAGCCACAGGTTGAGATCCCTGACTTACAGTCTGTTTGCGCCACCTTTAAACCCTCTGTGCATCTCCCTTTGCTGCAGAGTCAGAAATGCTTTCAGGAGCGCACTGCAGCAGAAAGCAGATTAGAACAAACCTTTAAAGGGAATCTGTCAATGCGTTTTTGGTACCTCATGTGAGAGCAGCATGATGTAGGCAAATAAATCCTGAATCCAATGATACTTTACTTAGATTACTGGGTGCAGCCGTTCTGACACAATCAGAATTTTTAGGTTTAGCCATGTAGCAGAGCAGAGAGAGCTGCCCTCGCCCACACCAGGCTCTCTATAGAGATTGTACATTGACAGTGAGGTGTCAGTCAGAGGGGGTCGTATTGGACCTCTATTCCTTGACATTCTAGTCTAAGCAAGGAGAAGTCCTGCAGATTAAACAAACATAGCAAATAAACAAAACATGGACCTTGACAAACAGGCATCCCTGAATTCTCTAAGTTAACCCCTTGCAGCATGCTGTCTTCAGATTACATAGCAAAAACCTGCTGATGTTACATCCACATTTTATGTCTATATATCTGCCTCTCTCTTATTACAATGTTTATGTCTATATATCTGCCTCTCTCTTATTACAATGTGTGTCTTTCCTTGTCAGCACCCCAAGAGCCCCTACTTTGCAAGTTTGCTGATGGAGGTCAAAAAAAGAGGCAAACCCAGGGGAAGTATATTCAGAATGGACGTGGCTGGCCACGAGATGGAGAGACGGTAATTTGAGCTAAGATTTTGGTTTCCTCTCTCCTTTTCTATAAACATTAGCAATTCCTGTTTTTTTCTCACATATTTTTTTTCTTTATTTATAAGGGTGGGATGACTTTGACATATGATCCCACGAATGCTCTGCAAAATGGGTAAGAACAAAACGTTATTCTTAAAAAAAAAAAAAAAAAAAAAAAAAAAATAGACAGAAAGCACACATAGGGCCTTATCCAGATACAGGCGTTATTTAGGTGTGGTATTTTGCTCATTTGAGGACGCACAACTTATATAAAAGCTTGAGAAAAATCAGCTTCTGCTGCTCGGCTTGTTGGATGTGTCAATGCACATATCTACAATAAGGTAGAAAATGTGGATGTGCTGCACTGCTGGTTTACATAAAAACAGCACAATCCACAGCTTCCATTTTCTTTTCTTAACTTGTTACTTGAGTATTAATTCTATCCAGGGTGTAACTATAGCTAGTGCTGGGGTTGCACTTGACGTTTAGGGGGTCTAAAGTCTTTTTGACCCATATGAGAGGACCAATGCTATTAAAGACTTGTTTTAGCTCGATGCTCTGTTTGAGATTTTGTATAGAGGGCCACAAGCTTTTTATGTCTGTATTTGCATAAATCAATAGGAAGAAACCTTGTAATATATCTTAGCAGATAAATCTGCTTCTTTCTGCACTCATGACTCAGAGGAGTGGCAGAGGAAGAAAACAGGCAGAGACAGACACAGACAGATCAGGCTGAGCTTTCTAACAAGTCTTTTTACTCACCCAGAGATGGATTCACATTTACACAGCTCAGTACTTCTGAATAATATCTCTGATGATGCTAGTGTCTGCATTTTAACTAAGAAATGAAGAGCAGAAATCCCTCTTTATGTGCTGTGCTGTGTATGGGAGACATTATAACAGCCCAGTCAATTGTAAATTAAGAGAGAGAGCCTGCAGAGGGGAAAAATGATGAAAAAGTAGGATACAATAGATATAATGAATAGAGCAGCTTATTCTGAAGTTACTTTAAATTTCTCCTCTTTTTCTATTGCATGTACATACTATGTAATTAGATGACAATCCATCATGTCCCCACAAATTCAGGTCTAGTTTCACTATAAGTACATAAAAAAGAATGTCGGTCTACAAGAACCTGGACTAGGTGGGCAGCCATGATGCTGCTCTGCTCTGTACGTTAACCAGTTTAGTTGTCACTGTCTGTAGATCAGTGTGTAGAAAAAAATACTTGAACATTTGTTTTATATATTTCAGGTTTTACACCACCCCATATAGTATTGCCCCAAATCGGGTGATCGCTCAGGCAGCCCTCTCACCATACCTGCCATCACCTGTTTCTTCTTATCAGGTCGGTGTTAAAACACATGGTTGACTTCATTTTATTACGTCTAGAGATGGTAATGAGACTCATAGACTTTGTATTGTTTTATTGTAGGTTCACAATCCTTCCTGGATGCATCATCAGTCTTACCTCATGCAGCCTGCAGTAAGTAACAAGTCCACACTCCTCAACCCTGACACATCTTATATATCATCAACTTGTTGCCCAAAGACGGAGAGAAGAACACCACGTATAGACTGATAGCCCAGATTCAACCCCTGCCCTGCTGGATGATTTTTTGTTTTTTTTCTCCCATTTTTCCTGGGTCATAACTTTTTTTTTTGTCTGTTGCCTTATGAGGACTTATTGGGGTTTTTTCATGAGTAGTTGTAATTTTGATCATGCTATTTAATTTACCATTTGATATTTTGAAAAAAGACTGGAAAAAAAATCCAAGAAATTGTCTGGCAGTATGATTCTCCAGGCCATTATGATTATGGCAATACCAAACTTGTATATACAGTGCCTTGCGAAAATATTCGGCCCCCTTGAATTTGTCAACCTTTACCCACATTTCAGGCTTCAAACATAAAGATAAAAAATTTAAATTAATGGTGAAGAATCAACAAGTGGGACACAATTGTGAAGTTGAACGAAATTTTTGTTTATTTTAGGCTATGTGCTCACAGTGCGTTTTTCGCTGCATTTTTGCGCGTTTTTCTGCGTTTTTGGGCTCCAAACTGCATGACTTTGCTTCCCCAGCAAAACTTATGAGTTCTCATTTTTGCTGTCCGCACACAGCTTTTTTTTTAGCTGCGTTTTTGAGCTGGAAAAAAAAAAGGTCATGTCAATTCTTTCCTGCGTTTTCCACCCATGCAATACATTGGGAAAACGCAGCTAAAGCAGTTATCAAAAAACGCAGCAAAACGCACTGAAACGCGGTAAAAACGCATGCGTTTCTACTGCTGCGTTTTTGCCGCGGGTGCATTTTTGTGTGCTTTTAGTGGCAAAAAACGCACAAAAATGCAGCGTCTAAAAAAAGCGATGTGCGCACATATCCTTAAACCGTTTTTAAAAATAAATAACAGAAAAGTGGGGCGTGCAATATTATTCGTCCCCTTTACTTTCAGAGTAGCAAACTCACTACAGAAGTTCATTAAGGATCTCTGAATGATCCAATGTTGTCCTAAATGACTGATGATGCTAAATATAATCCACCTGTGTGTAATCAAGTCTCCGTATAAATCAGGGGTGGGGAACCTCCGGCCCGCGGGCCGCATGCGGCCCGCCATGACCTTTTCTGCGGCCCGCGGGCAGATTTCCAGGGGCGGCAGTGCTACGGCCGCCGCCGCGGTATTACCAGTTGCCGGCCCTTTAAATCTTCACATGCACTGCTTGCGCGCACCAATGAGCGTTCTCGGTGGCAGGTGCCAGCGTGCTCAGGACTTACTTTGTGGGCGTGTTTATCGCTCTGCGATTCCGTCCCACATCACCTTCACCGCCTCCAGCATTGTGCCGCCCACTCTCCAGCGCTTGTGTTCCCACCGCTCCACCGCGCTGTGTGCCGCCTGCTCCCCGCCCCTTCTCCGGTGCAGTATGCCCCCTCCACTGCTGTGTGCAGCTCCACGGCGCTATGTGCCGCCTGCTCCCCGCCGCCTCCACTGCTGTGTGCAGCTCCACGGCGCTATGTGCCGCCTGCTCCCCGCCGCCTCCACTGCTGTGTGCATCTCCACGGCGCTATGTGCCGCCTGCTCCCCGCCGCCTCCACTGCTGTGTGCAGCTCCACGGCGCTATGTGCCGCCTGCCGGCTCCACTGCGGTGTGCAGCTCCACGGCGCTATGTGCAGTCTGCTCCCCGCCCCCTCCACTGCTGTGTGCAGCTCCACGGCGCTGTGTGCCACCCGCTCCCCGCCCCTTCTCCGGTGCAGTATGCCCCCTCCACTGCTATGTGGAGCTCCAAGTGCTGTGTGCAGCCTCCCCAGTCTCCTTCTAGTGATGTCTGTTTGCCCCCCCCTTGGTGATGTCTATGTGCCCCCCCCTTGGTGATGTCTATGTGCCCCCCCCTTGGTGATGTCTGTGTGCCCATCCCTCAGGGATGTCTGTGTGCCCCCCCTCAGTGATGTCTGTGTGCCCCCCCTCAGTGATGTCTCTGTGCCCCCCCTCAGTCATGTCTGTGTGCCCCCCCTCAGTGATGTCTCTGTGCCCCCCCTCAGTGATGTCTCTGTGCCCCCCCTCAGTCATGTCTCTGTGCCCCCCCTCAGTCATGTCTGTGTGCCCCCCCTCAGTCATGTCTGTGTGCCCCCCCTCAGTCATGTCTGTGTGCCCCCCCTCAGTCATGTCTGTGTGCCCCCCCTCAGTCATGTCTGTGTGCCCCCCCTCAGTCATGTCTGTGTGCCCCCCCTCAGTCATGTCTGTGTGCCCCCCCTCAGTCATGTCTGTGTGCCCCCCCTCAGTCATGTCTGTGTGCCCCCCCTCAGTCATGTCTGTGTGCCCCCCCTCAGTCATGTCTGTGTGCCCCCCCTCAGTCATGTCTGTGTGCCCCCCCTCAGTCATGTCTGTGTGCCCCCCCTCAGTCATGTCTGTGTGCCCCCCCTCAGTCATGTCTGTGTGCCCCCCCTCAGTCATGTCTGTGTGCCCCCCCTCAGTCATGTCTGTGTGCCCCCCTTAGTGATGTCTGTCTGTGTGCCCCCCTTAGTGATGTCTGTCTGTGTGCCCCCCTTAGTGATGTCTGTCTGTGTGCCCCCCTTAGTGATGTCTGTGTGCCCCCCTTAGTGATGTCTGTGTGCCCCCCTTAGTGATGTCTGTGTGCCCCCCTTAGTGATGTCTGTGTGCCCCCCTTAGTGATGTCTGTGTGCCCCCCTTAGTGATGTCTGTGTGCCCCCCTTAGTGATGTCTGTGTGCCCCCCTTAGTGATGTCTGTGTGCCCCCCTTAGTGATGTCTGTGTGCCCCCCTTAGTGATGTCTGTGTGCCCCCCTTAGTGATGTCTGTGTGCCCCCCTTAGTGATGTCTGTGTGCCCCCCTTAGTGATGTCTGTGTGCCCCCCTTAGTGATGTCTGTGTGCCCCCCTTAGTGATGTCTGTGTGCCCCCCTTAGTGATGTCTGTGTGCCCCCCTTAGTGATGTCTGTGTGCCCCCCTTAGTGATGTCTGTGTGCCCCCCTTAGTGATGTCTGTGTGCCCCCCTTAGTGATGTCTGTGTGCCCCCCTTAGTGATGTCTGTGTGCCCCCCTTAGTGATGTCTGTGTGCCCCCCTTAGTGATGTCTGTGTGCCCCCCTTAGTGATGTCTGTGTGCCCCCCTTAGTGATGTCTGTGTGCCCCCCTTAGTGATGTCTGTGTGCCCCCCTTAGTGATGTCTGTGTGCCCCCCTTAGTGATGTCTGTGTGCCCCCCTTAGTGATGTCTGTGTGCCCCCCCCCCCATCAGTGATGCCTGTGCCCCCTTAGTGATGCTTGTGGCCTCCTAGTGATGTCCATGCCCCCCTAGTGCTCTCTGTGTCGCCTTAGTGATGTCTGTGCCCCTCCCAGTGCCATCTGTGCCCCACAGCAATGCTTATGCCTCCCAGTGAACTAGTAATGTCTGTTCCCCAGCCCCTCTTGTCATGTATATGCCCCCAGCATCTCTTGTCATATATATGCTCTCAGACCCTCCTGTCATGGATATGCCCCAGCATCTCCTGTGATGTGTATGCCCCAACCCCTCCTGTGATATGTACATCACATTGGAGATGCTAGGAGCATATACATCACAAGAGGGGATGGAGCATATACATCATAGTGGAGACGCTGGGGGCATATACATCACACTGGAAATGTTGGGGCCATACATATCATAGATCTCACAGGAGGGGCTGGGCGCATAGATCTCACAGGAGGGGCTGGGCGCATAGATCTCACAGGAGGGGTTGGGCGCATAGATCTCACAGCAGGGGCTGGGCGCATATACTTCACAGGAGGGGCTGGGCACATATACATCAAATGAGAGGCTGAAAGCATATACATCACAGGAGGGGGTTGGGGGCATATACATGTCCCAAGACCCTCGTGTGATGTATGTGCCCCCAGTGTCTCCAGTGATGTAGGTGTCTCCTGGACGTACAGTATATACAGCAGTCTCAGCGTCTCCTATGTGATGTACATACAGCAGTCCCAGCGTCTCCTATGTGATGTACATACAGCAGTCCCAGCGTCTCCTCTGATGTACATACAGCAGTCCCAGCGTCTCCTATGTGATGTATATGCCAACTGCCCCTTCAGTCATGTATATGTCTCCTGTGATTTATATACTCCAGTCCCTGTGTCTGTTGTGTGATGTATATAGTCTACCAATCTTATCACAAAGATTTGCCTGCGCTCCAGACCATGACAAACCTGAAAAAGAGAGAAGCAACATAAGTATCACTGAACATCACAGCCGCACAAAAGAGAAGCCGCTCCGGCCACCACAATAGGGGTGAGTTAATTAACTTTTTGACCAATTATAGCCGGTTCATTTTCACACTGATAATTTTGTGCGGCCCCCGAAGGTTGGCAGAAATTTCCAAATGGCCCCCGGCAGTAAAAAGGTTCCCCACCCCTGGTATAAATGCACCTGCTCTGTGATAGTCTGTGTTCTGTGTAAAGCACAGAGAGCATCATGAAGACCAAGGAACACAACAGGCAGGTCCGTGATACTGTTGTGGAGAAGTTTAAAGCCGGATTTGGTTACAAAAAGATTTCCAAAACTTTAAACATCCCAAGGAGCACTGTGCAAGTGATAATATTGAAATGGAAGGAGTATCATACCACTGCAAATCTACCAAGACCCGGCCGCCCATCCAAACTTTCATCTCAAACAAGGAAAAGACTGATCAGAGATGCAGCCAAGAGGCCCATGATCACTCTGGATGAACTGCAGAGATCTACAGCTGAGGTGGGGGAGTCTGTCCATGGGACAACAATCAGTCGTACACTGCACAAATCTGACCTTTATGGAAGAGTGGCAAGGAGAAAGCCATTTCTCAAAGATATCCATAAAAAGTGTCATTTACAGTTTTCCACAAGCCACCTGGTTTGGGCCTGCTTTTCTTCAGCAGGGTCAGGTAAGATGGTTAAAATTGATGGGAAGATGGATTGAGCCAAATACAGGACCATTCTTGCAGAAAACCTGTTGGAGTCTGCAAAAGACCTGAGACTGGGACGGAGATTTGTCTTCCAACAAGACAATGATCCCAAACATAAAGCAAAATCTACAATGGAATGGTTCACAAATAAACATATCCAGGTGTTAGAATGGCCAAGTCACAGTCCAGACCTGAACCCAATCGAGAATCTGTGGAAAGAGCTGAAAACTGCTGTTCACAAACGCTCTCCATCCAACCTCACTCAGCTCGAGCTGTTTGCAAAGGAAGAATGGGCAAGAATTTCAGTCTCTCGATGTGCAAAACTGTTAGAGACATACCCCAAGCGACTTGCAGCTGTAATCTCAGCAAAAGGTGGCGCTACAAAGTATTAACTTAAAGCGGACGAATAATATTGCACGCCCCAAATTTCATTTATTTATTTTTTAAAAATGTTTAAAATAAGCAATAAATTTTGTTCAACTTCAAAATTTGTGTCCCACTTGTTGTTGATTCTTCACCATAACATTAACATTTTTTATCTTTATGTTTGAAGCCTGAAATGTGGGAAAAGTTTGACAAATTCAAGGGGGCCGAATACTTTCGCAAGGCACTGTATATCTCTACGTGATAAAAAACTGAACTTTGTAAAAAAAAATGTCTAATACCTGTAACTTTTTTCTTTTCCATTGGTAAGGTGTAAGGGCTTGTTTTTTTGTGTGGCAAGCTATATCTTTTTTTATTGGTATGATCACTTTTATTTAGTTTTTAGGGGTAGGTGTGGCAACTGCAAAAATGGAATTCTGCATTCCATGGCAATGTCGTTTTACTGAGGGAGGGCAATGTCCTAATAGGAAAATAACACTGTGACAGATTGACATTGATATATTCAAGCTTGGAAGTTATCCACTTGTAATAGAATAACATCCCGATCACCAAAGATTCAATCCCACTGATCCCAAGAACTGGGGCTTCAGAGCCCTGTGCGGATGAAGCAATGGACGATCATGTTCACTGCTTCTTCATTCATTCTTATGGGCGTGCAGAAGAGCAACAGTGCCTAGAGCTTCTCTGTCACTGGAGGTCACATAAGGAATGAATGGAGCCGCAGTGTGAGTCTTCAGAGCTTTGAAGTTCTTGGCATGGGTCAGGGTCCTAGCATTTGGAACCCCAGTGATTGGGAAATTATTACCATTCGCATAGATAAGTGATAACATCCAAACTTGAGAATACCGTTATAATCAGTTAAACAGCAGCTATCAAATCTAGCTCCAATCGACTCTGTTAAAGGCGGGAGCTGGCTGTATAAAATAGTCAGCACCTGCTATGTATGTTTCGGGCTCACCTCCTGTGCCTGCTCCATACACATACAATAGACATCTTGGGAAAAGTACTTCCCATGTTGGGAATGGGTTGAAATCCACTAAATTATAAGATGTTCCTATTCTAGCGATATGCTGCTAAATTAGTAGAGGAGAATACCCCTTTAATCTGGATCATTTGCCTTTTAAATGAGGGTTATAGAAAAGATCACGTTGTTACAAAAATCACTGGTCTGAGTGTGGAGAAAAGATGACAAGACTTTGTACCTTTATTTCTTTTTCGCTCCTAATTGGGAGACCCAGACAATTGGGTGTATAGCTACTGCCTCCGGAGGCCGCACAAAGTACTACACTTAAAAGTGTAAGGCCCCTCCCCTTCTGGCTATACACCCCCCCGTGGGAGCACGGGTCCCTCAGTTTTTGCTTTGTGCGAAGGAGGTCAGACACGCACGCATAGCTCCACTATTTAGTCAGCAGCAGCTGCTGACTATGTCGGATGGAAGAAAAGAGGGCCCATACAGGGCCCCCAGCATGCTCCCTTCTCACCCCACTTTCTGTCGGTGGTGCTTGTTAAGGTTGAGGTACCCATTGCGGGTACGGAGGCTGGAGCCCACATGCTGATTCCTTCCCCATCCCCATTAGGGCTCTGGGCGAAGTGGGATTTTACCAGTCTCCAGGCACTGAGACAGTGCTCCATCCGCAGCCCCTGGAGAAGCCGCTGGATATGGAGCTGAGTATCGTCAGGGACATGGCCCTGCTCCGTCAAGGTACTCTGTGTCCCCGTGCATACGCGCGCACACCGCAGCATTGCTGGGTGTGTTAGTGCGCCGGGGACAACAGCGCTGCTGCGCTTGTGCCATTTCCTCACTTCAGCTTAGCTGAGTGGGTAGACTCAGTGAGAACGGTCGCGCCGGCCGCTGGGACTGCGACGCGGCTGGGACTTGTGGTGCGCCGGGGACTTCCGCGCTGGCCGTGCATATATCACGGCCGCGCTTATTACTACAGTCCCCGGCTTTTGCGGCCTAGTTCGTTCGTTCCCGCCTCCGCACCTGCCAGTCAGGAGGAGGGCGGGACGCCGTACAGAGCATCAGCGCTGAGGGCTGGAGTCTTTTTTACATACTCCAGCCCTCACACCAGGCACAGTAGGACGCAGTTTCCCGCACTTTGTTTGTGGCACGCCCACGGTCCGCCCCTCTTCACAGAACGCCGGCAGCCATTCCTGCCTGCACGCTGAGCTGCAGAGGGGAGACGGGGAGACCCAGACACGGGATTCTACGGCCTCATACCCGCTGTTCAGCGGGCGGTAAGCAGCCCTCAAGGGCTCACCCCCACTTGTGCCGTTTGTATACTGAGTATTTTGTGTTTGCAAATGCTTTGTACTGTACGGTCGCTGGTGATTCTCGGCTATATACCCTCCTAGATTACAAGGAGGCAACAGCATGTCGTCCGCAAAACGCAAGGGTGCCAAGGCACAGACATTATATGCTGCCTGTACCGCATGTGGGGCTGCTCTACCGGCAGGTTCCACTGACCCCCATTGTGTGCAGTGCTCGGCCCCTGTGCAACTTGCACAGCCGGGGCCTCTGCTGGACGTGACCCAGAGTGTACCACCTGTGAATGCTGTCCAGGTGACAGGAACGGAGTTTGCAGCTTTTGCTGACAGATTGTCTATGACCATGTCAAAGATTCTTGAAACATTGCAGTCTAGACCAGTAACTCAGACCATGGACACTGTGGCATCATTGCTCCCTGGTCCCCCTCAGCTGGAACACTTCCAAGCTCCGGGGGTGTCACATGCACCCCAGGGTGACGATTCTGACTCAGACAACAGTCCCAGACAACCTAAGCGGGCTCGTTATGAGGGGCCCTCAACTTCGTCTCACTGGTCAGGATCCCAGCGGGACGAATCTATGGGTGATGAGGCGGATGTAACTGATCAAGATTCTGATCCTGGGACCGCTCTCAATCTGGATACACCGGATGGTGACGCCATAGTGAATGATCTTATAGCGTCCATCAATAGGATGTTAGATATTTCCCCGCCAGCTCCTCCTGCGGAGGAGGCAGCTTCACAGCAGGAGAAATTCCATTTCAGATATCCCAAGCGTAAATTAAGCACTTTTCTGGACCACTCTGACTTTAGAGATGCAATCCAGAAACACCACGCTTATCCTGAGAAGCGGTTTTCTAAACGGCTTAAAGATACACGCTATCCTTTTCCCCCTGACGTGGTCAAGGGTTGGACCCAGTGTCCCAAGGTGGACCCTCCAATCTCCAGGCTTGCAGCTAGATCTTTAGTTGCAGTAGAAGATGGAGCGGCACTTAAAGATGCCACTGACAGGCAGATGGAGCTCTGGCTGAAATCCATCTATGAAGCTATTGGAGCGTCGTTGGCGCCAGCTTTTGCAGCCGTATGGGCACTCCAAGCCATTTCAGCTGGGCTTATACAAGTCGACTCGGTCACACGTACATCTGCCCCGCAGGTGGCACCATTGACCTCTCAAATGTCTGCATTCGCGTCTTACGCGATTAATGCTGTCCTGGACTCTACGAGCCGTACGGCGGTGGCGTCAGCCAACTCCGTGGTTTTGCGCAGAGCCCTGTGGTTGAGAGAATGGAAGGCAGATTCTGCTTCCAAGAAGTGCTTAACCAGTTTGCCTTTTTCTCGTGACCGATTGTTTGGGGAGCGTTTGGATGAAATCATTAAACACTCCAAGGGTAAGGACTCATCCTTACCTCAACACAGACAAAACAAGCCCCAACAAAGGAGGGGTCAGTCTGGTTTTCGGTCCTTTCGAGGCTCAGGCAGGTCCCAATTCTCCTCGTCCAAAAGGACTCAAAAGGATCAGAGAGGCTCAGATTCTTGGCGGACTCAGTCACGCCCAAAAAAAGACAGCAGGAAGAACCGTTACCAAGACGGCTTCCTCATGACTTTCAGCCTCCTCTCTCCGCATCCTCGGTCGGTGGCAGGCTCTCCCGCTTTGGCGACATTTGGCTGTCACAGGTCAAAGACCGTTGGGTGAGGGACATTCTGTCTCACGGGTACAGGATAGAGTTCAGCTCTCGTCCTCCAACTCGTTTCTTCAGAACTTCCCCACCGCCCGACCGAGCCGATGCTCTGCTGCAGGCGGTGGCCGCTCTAAAGGCGGAAGGAGTGGTGACTTCCGTTCCTCTTCAGGAACAAGGTCACGGTTTTTACTCCAATCTGTTTGTGGTGCCAAAGAAGGACGGGTCCTTTCGGCCCGTCCTGGATCTAAAGTTGCTCAACAAACACGTAAAAACCAGGAGGTTCCGGATGGAATCTCTACGCTCCGTCATAGCCTCAATGTCTCAAGGAGATTTCTTAGCATCAATAGACATCAAAGATGCTTATCTTCACGTGCCGATTGCGCCAGAGCATCAGCGTTTTCTACGCTTCGTTATAGAAAGCGAACACCTGCAGTTCGTAGCGTTACCTTTCGGGCTGGCAACAGCCCCTCGGGTCTTCACCAAGGTCATGGCAGCAGTAGTAGCTGTCCTGCACTCGCAGGGTCACTCCGTGATCCCGTATTTGGACGATCTACTTATAAAGGCACCCTCTCAAGAGGCATGCCAACACAGTCTGGACGTGGCACTGAAGACTCTCCAGAGTTTCGGGTGGATTATCAACTTTTCAAAGTCAAATCTAACCCCGACCCAATCACTAACATATCTTGGCATGGAGTTTCATACTCTCTCAGCGATAGTGAAGCTTCCACTGGACAAGCAGTGCTCTCTGCAGACAGGGGTGCAATCTCTCCTGCAGAACCAGTCCCACTCCTTGAGGCGCCTCATGCATTTCCTAGGGAAGATGGTGGCAGCAATGGAAGCAGTCCCTTTCGCGCAGTTTCATCTGCGCCCTCTACAATGGGACATTCTCCGCCAATGGGACGGGAAGTCGACGTCCCTCGACAGGGATGTCTCCCTCTCTCAGGCAGCCAAGGACTCTCTCCGATGGTGGCTTCTTCCCACCTCATTGTCAAAAGGAAAGTCGTTCCTACCCCCATCCTGGGCGGTGGTCACGACAGATGCGAGCCTATCAGGGTGGGGAGCAGTGTTTCTTCACCACAGGGCTCAGGGTACGTGGACTCAGAGAGAGTCCACCCTTCAGATCAATGTTCTGGAAATCAGAGCAGTCTATCTTGCTCTGCGAGCCTTCCAACAGTGGCTGGAGGGCAAGCAGATCCGGATTCAGTCGGACAATTCCACAGCGGTGGCGTACATCAACCACCAAGGGGGAACACGCAGTCGGCAAGCCTTTCAAGAAGTCCGGCGGATTCTGACGTGGGTGGAAAACACAGCATCCACCATATCCGCAGTTCACATCCCAGGCGTGGAAAACTGGGAAGCAGACTTTCTCAGTCGCCAGGGCATGGACGCAGGGGAATGGTCCCTTCACCCGGACGTGTTTCAGGAGATCTGTCGCCGCTGGGGGATGCCGGACGTCGACCTGATGGCGTCACGGCACAACAACAAGGTCCCGGTTTTCATGGCACGGTCTCACGATCACCGAGCTCTGGCGGCAGACGCCTTAGTTCAGGATTGGTCGCAGTTCCGACTACCTTATGTGTTCCCACCTCTGGCATTGTTGCCCAGAGTGCTCCGCAAAATCAGGTCCGACTGCCGTTGCGCCATTCTCGTCGCTCCAGACTGGCCAAGGAGGTCGTGGTACCCGGATCTGTGGCATCTCACGGTAGGACAACCGTGGGCGCTACCAGGCCGTCCAGACTTGCTGTCTCAAGGGCCGTTTTTCCATCTGAATTCTGCGGCCCTGAACCTGACTGTGTGGCCATTGAGTCCTGGATCCTAGGGACCTCAGGTTTATCTCATGATGTTGTTGCCACCATGAGACAGGCTAGGAAACCATCCTCCGCCAAGATCTACCACAGAACGTGGAAGATATTCTTATCTTGGTGCTCTGCTCAGGGAGTTTCTCCCTGGCCATTTGCATTGCCTATTTTTCTTTCCTTCCTGCAGTCTGGGTTGGAAAAAGGTTTGTCGCTTAGCTCCCTTAAAGGACAAGTCTCTGCGCTATCCGTATTCTTTCAGAAGCGCCTGGCGCGACTTCCTAAGGTACGCACGTTCCTGCAAGGGGTTTGTCATATCGTTCCCCCTTACAAGCGGCCATTGGAACCCTGGGATCTGAACAAGGTTCTAATTGCTCTCCAGAAGCCACCTTTCGAGCCTATGAAGGAGATTTCCTTTTCTCGGCTTTCACAGAAAGTGGCTTTTCTGGTGGCGGTCACGTCTCTTCGGAGAGTGCCAGAGCTGGCGGCGTTATCTTGCAAATCTCCCTTCCTGGTGTTTCACCAAGACAAGGTAGTACTGCGTCCAATTCCAGAGTTTCTTCCCAAGGTGGTATCTTCCTTTCATCTCAATCAGGATATCACTTTACCATCTTTGTGTCCGCATCCAGTTCACCAATTTGAAAAGGGTTTGCATCTGTTGGACCTGGTGAGAGCACTCAGGATCTACATTTCCCGCACGGCGCCTCTGCGCCGTTCGGATGCACTCTTTATCCTGGTCGCTGGTCAGCATAAAGGGTCGCAAGCTTCCAAATCCACCCTTGCGCGGTGGATCAAGGAACCAATTCTTCACGCCTACCGTTCTGCTGGGCTTCCGACTCCTTCTGGACTGAAGGCCCATTCTACCAGAGCCGTGGGTGCGTCCTGGGCATTACGGCATCAGGCTACGGATCAGCAAGTGTGCCAGGCGGCTACCTGGTCGAGTCTGCACACTTTTACCAAGCATTATCAGGTGCATACCTACGCTTCGGCGGATGCCAGCCTAGGTAGACAAGTCCTGCAGGCGGCGGTGGCCCACCTGTAAGAAAGGGCTGCCTGACAGCCCGATCACGAGGTATTCTTTTACCCACCCAGGGACTGCTTTTGGACGTCCCAATTGTCTGGGTCTCCCAATTAGGAGCGAAAAAGAAGAAGGGAATTTTGTTTACTTACCGTAAATTCCTTTTCTTCTAGCTCCAATTGGGAGACCCAGCACCCGCCCTGTTTTTTCTTAGGGTATTTGTTTTTCGGGTGCACATGTTGTTCATGTTGATAAGTTACGTTCTCCGATATTGTTTATCGGATTGAATTTGTTTTTGAAACAGTTATTGGCTTTCCTCCTTCTTGCTTTTGCACTAAAACTGAGGGACCCGTGCTCCCACGGGGGGGTGTATAGCCAGAAGGGGAGGGGCCTTACAGTTTTAAGTGTAGTACTTTGTGCGGCCTCCGGAGGCAGTAGCTATACACCCAATTGTCTGGGTCTCCCAATTGGAGCTAGAAGAAAAGGAATTTACGGTAAGTAAACAAAATTCCCTTCTTTGTTTTCTAGGGAACTGTCCTCACTCCCACCATGGACCATGCTATTTCCATCCAGCCTGCTTCCATGATGGGACCTCTGACTCAGCAGCTGGGACACTTGTCACTGGGGAGCACGGGAGCGGTAAGAGATGATTAGGGACAGAGATCCATTATTTGTAATCACCGTTGTTTGAGGCCTTAATCCTGAAATGTATTCTTTCCATTTTATTTTCCCAGTATATGCCAGCTGCAGCCGCTATGCAGGGGGCTTATATCCCCCAGTACCCGTCCGTGCCTTCTACTGTCTCCATAGAGGTGAGGAACAGACCTTGGAACGAGCAAGTGTAGGATCTCATAGGAGAGTTATGTTTGATGATTACATGTGTAGGTTTATTCTTGTACCAATGAGCAATTTTAGGACTTTTTAGCTCATCATTCTAGTTTATACAGTTCTTTTAGATTGTTCTACAATGTAAATTAAAGTGTGCAGCATTGAAGGGTGATTGGGGCCGGTTACATCTGACAGACTCCTCCTAATAATTTGTTTTGCTCAGGAGAGCAGCGGGCAGCCTCAGCAAGTTGCCGTGGAAACCACCACAGAACACGCCGCCTATTCTTACCAGTGAGAGAAAGTGCAGGTAAGACTTAGGACACCTCGTCGAGAAGCTTCCCGCAGAGCGAGAGGTCAGTTAGAGATCAGTGATGTAAAGACACTGGACCACTATCGTCAAAAATGGCGCAAACTGCCCCCACTCTTCATCGCACTCTCCAGCTCCACCACTGCATAGTTATCAAGTGCCACGCTATTATGAAAAATTTGGTGCAAATTTTACCAACCCAACTTTGTAGGCATTGGAATACACTTCCCGACATTAGATAAAAAGCTGATACCAAAGTCTCAAATGTCTCAAGTCAATTTTTTTGCACAAATTCTGGAAAAAGAACAGGAAACCAAAGAGTTAATGTAGAATTTTGTGCAAATTGCGACTTTTCTGCATGTTTAATATTGTTGAAGTGTAAATATATTTGCTCCACTCCTTTTTGAAGACATTTCTAACCTGTCTAGGATATGAGAGCTTTATACTCCACACCATAAGGTTACACCACCACCCCTTTTCTCATTATTTTTAAGTTTTAGCGTCGTAACTAACAACTGGTATAATAAAGGGCATAAAACATTGATAAATTAGACGTGGGAATATACAGCAATGAAATGTCACAATTTACACAAAAAAATTGAAGCCAATGCATTGATAAATGTCCCTCACTGTTGAAGCCTCTGAAGAACAATCAGCCTTCTACATATTGAGAGACTGATAATGGACATTAAAGGGAAAGGATGATCAGAAAATGACTATTGTTTAAATCAGGTTTTTGTCCAGGGTTAACACAAAAGTCTGCAGTTACTCTGTGTACTAGTGAATTGAGCAAGACCGCACATATCTAATCAGCATGTGGCCGGGAGCGTGCATATTACATATATGCGGTCACATGACTGTCTGCTCACAGCATCGAAGAATCCTGACAGTGCGGACTGTGCGCTCACAAGTCTGCAGTCACATAGAGTAACTGAAGATTTTCATGTTAAACGTGGACAACTCCTTTAAATATTTAAATATTTTTTTTTTTATTTTGGCAATGTTTTTTTTCCCTATATTACAATCTGTGTTCAGATTACAAAATAGAAGTCTTGCAATTTTTGCACTAGCTACAGTGCCTTGCAAAAGTATTCGTCCCCCTTGAATTTTTCTCATTTTTCCCACATTTCGGGCTTCAAACATAAAGTTGAAAATTTTAATGTTATGGTGAAGGATCAACAACAAGTGGGACACAATTGTGAAGTTGAACGTAATTTATTGCTTATTTTAAACTTTTTTAAAAAATAAATAACTGAAAATTGGGGCGAGCAATATTATTTGTCCCTTTACTTTCAGTGCAGCAAACTCACTCTATAAGTTCACTGAGGATCTCTGAATGATCCAATGTTGTCTTAAATGACTGATGATACCAGCCCATACCATTACCCACCTCCACCTTGCTGGCGTCTGAGTCGGAGTGGCGCTCTCTGCCCTTTACTGATCCAGCCTCTGGCCCATCAAGAGTCACTCTCATTTCATCAGTCCATAAAACCTTTGAAAAATCAGTCTTAAGATATTTCTTGGTCCAGTCTTGACCTTTTATCTTATGTTTCTTGTTCAAAGGTGGTCGTTTTTCAGCCTTCCTTACCTTGGCCATGTCCCTGAGTATGGCACACCTTGTGCTTTTTGATATTCCAGTAATGTTGCAACTCTGAAATATGGCCAAACTGGTGGAAAATGGCATCTTGGCAGCTTCACGCTTGATTTTCTTCAATTCATGGGCAGTTATTTTGCGCCTTTTTTGCCCAACACGCTTCTTGCGATCCTGTTGGCTATTTGCCATGAAATGCTTGATTGTTCGGTGATCATGCTTCAAAGGTTTGGCAATTTCAATACTGCTGCATCCCTCTGTAAGACATCTCACAATTTTAAACTTTTCAGAGCCCGTCAAATCTCTCTTCTGACCCATTTTGCCAAAGGAAAGGAAGTTGCCTAATAATTATGCACGCCTTATATAGGGTGTTGATGTCATTACACCACACCCCTCCTCATTACAGAGATGCACATCACCTGATTTACTTAATTAGTAGTTGGCTCTCAAGCCTATACAGCTTGGAGTAGGACAACATGTATAGAAAGTATCATGTGATCAAAATACTCATTTGCCTAATAATTCTGCACACAGTGTATGGAGTGCTAAACACAGACATGAGAAGGCTCTGACCCTTTGCACCTCCATAGTTTATCATAAAGCACCTTTTTATGTGTCTTACTGAAGCTGCATGTAGCTTTGGAGGAGAAAGTCAGCTCCTTTACCATTTGGTAATCTATTCATCTGCACAGGTTGCACCAGTGGTATGTCAGCCCCTGATTTTATGTACGGTTGACTAGGTTTATAGCTATATAACTGCTTGCTTTTTGCGGTTCTGCTTTATCAAGTTATCAGCCATAGTCCCTCCAGACTATGCTAGCCACAGTGCCCCCTGACCGTGCCACCCACGGTACCCCCTGACTGTGCTAGCCACAGTGCCCCCTAATTGTGCCAGCTATATTGCCTCCTCACTGTGTCAGTCACAGTGCCCTCTGACTATGCCAGCCACAGTGCCCGCTGACTATGCCAGCCACAGTTGCCCTGACTATGCCAGCCACAGTACCCCTGACTATGCCAGCCACAGTGCCTCCTGACTATGCCAACCACATTACCCCCTGACTATGCCAGCCACATTACCCCCTGACTATGCCAGCCACATTACCCCCTGACTATGCCAGCCACATTACTCCCTGACTATGCCAGCCACATTACCCCCTGACTATGCCAGCCACATTACTCCCTGACTATGCCAGCCACAGTGCCCCTGACTATGCCAGCCACATTACCCTCTGACTATGCCAGCCACAGTGTTCCCTGACTATGCCAGCCACAGTGCCTCCTGACTATGCCAGCCTCATAGCATATAGAAAAAAAGCCTGGCACTCGCTTCTTCAATGCAGAACTGTAGAGTTTATTGAATAGGCACTGTACAGGCTTCATAAGTCTGAGGTGTTTTAGACTTTTTCTGAATATTTTTCAAACACACACATATTCTATTTGGAAATGAATGAGTTAAAATATCTCACTCTGCACCTGAATATGCCATAAAATCACTACACTGTGTGCAGACTTATTAGGCAAGTTGTATTTTAGCGCATTTTTTTTATTATTGATCAACAACTATGTTCTCAATTAACACAAAAGACTCATAAATATCAAAGCTTAATATTTTTGGAAGTTGGAGCGGGTTTTTTTTTAGATTTGGCAATCTTAGGAGGATTTCTCTTTGTGCAGGTAACTATTACTGTGCATAATTATTAGGCAACTTAATAAAAACCAAATATATTCCCATCTCACTTGTTTATTTTCACCAGGTAAACCAATATAACTGCACAAATTTAGAAATAAACATTTCTGACATGCAAAAACAAAACCCCAAAAAATTTGTGACCAATATAGCCACCTTTCTTTATGATGACACTCAACAGCCTACCATCCATAGATTTTGTCAGTTGCTTGATCTGTTGTGTGCAGCAGCCACCACAGCCTCCCAGACACTGTTCCGAGAGGTGTACTGTTTTCCCTCCCTGTAGATCTTACATTTTATGAGGGACCACAGGTTCTCTATGGGGTTCAGATCAGGTGAACAAGGGGGCCAAGTCATTATTTTTTCATCTTTTAGACCTTTACTGGCCAGCCATGCTGTGGAGTAGTTGGATGCATGTGATGGAGCATTGTCCTGCATGAAAATCATGTTTTTTTTAACGATACCGACTTCTTCCTGTCACAAAAAATCGTGTAAAAAACACGTATAGGAGACTTATTCAGATTAAAATATCAAATTTTATTAATATAACCAAAAAGGTAAATTCGTTATACATACATATAGGTATGAGGTAAGTGGATTCTATATTCACCCACCCATCAATGAACCACCCAGGTCAGCCCATCATAGTACAAGGACCATAGATAAACAGCCAGTGCAATAAGTAGTAAAGGCACACCATGTGAACAAATAGTCACATCAGACAATCGCCATATATGGACTTACCCATGGTGTAAAAATAGGAAGCCAAACAAAGGTGGTTCAGAGGTGGACAGGCAAATACCCTTCAACCCGGACGCGCGTGTCGCCAAAGCTTCATCAGCGGGGTGCAGGCGAATGGCCAACCCGGACGCGCGTGTCGCCAAAGCTTCATCAGCGGGGTGCAGGCGAATGGCGACTTCTTCCTGTACCACTGCTTGAAGAAGTTGTCTTCCAGAAACTGGCAGTAGGTCTGGGAGTTGAGCTTTACTCCATCCTCAACCCGAAAAGGTCCCACAAGTTCCTCTTTGATGATACCAGCCCATACCCCACCAAGGACACTATCTGCAAGGAGTTTGTATGTTCTCCCCGTGTTTGCGTGGGTTTCCTCCGGGTACTCCGGTTTCCTCCCACACTCCAAAGACATACAGATAGGGAACCTAGATTGTGAGCCCCAATGGGGACAGTGTTGCCAATGTATGTAAAGCGCTGTGGAATTAATAGCGCTATATAAATGAATAAAATTATTATTATTATTATTATACCAGTACCCCACCTCCATCTTGCTGGCGTCTGAGTCGGAGTGGAGCTCTCTGCCCTTTACTGATCCAGCCTCTGGCCCATCCATCTGGCCCATCAAGAGTCACTCTCATTTCATCAGTCCATAAAACCTTTGAAAAATCAGTCTTAAGATATTTCTTGGTCCAGTCTTGACATTTTATCTTATGTTTCTTGTTCAATGGTGGTTGTTTTTCAGCCTTCCTTACCTTGGCCATGTCCCTGAGTATGGCACACCTTGTGCTTTTTGATACTCCACTAACGTTGCATCTCTGAAATATGGCCAAACTGGTGGCAAATGGCATCTTGGCGGCTTCACACTTGATTTTCCTCAATTCATGGGCAGTTATTTTGCGCCTTTTTTGCCCAACACGCTTCTTGCGACCCTGTTGGCTATTTGCCATGAAATTCTTGATTGCTCGGTGATCACGCTTCAAACATTTGGCAATTTCAAGACTGCTGCATCCCTCTGCAAGACATCTCACAATTTTGAACTTTTTAGAGCCCGTCAAATCTCTCTTCTGACCCATTTTGCCAAAGGAAAGGAAGTTGCCTAATAAGTATGCACCCCTTATATAGGGTGTTGTTGTCTTTACACCACACCCCTCCTCTTTACAGAGATGCACATCACCTTATTTACTTAATTGGTAGTTGGCTCTCAGCCTATACAGCTTGGAGTAGGACAACATGTATAATAAGTATCATGTGAGCAAAATACACATTTGCCTAATAAGTCTGCACACAGTGTATAATAACACAGAATCAACAAGAAAGTATGATACATAATCTGAAATATATATGGTCATTAATATATCACATCCAAAGTGTCCATTGATCTAACAACTAGACAAATTATATAGCAGGAAGCAGTGACTGTAGCGATGACATACAGTCATATGAAAAAGTTTGGGCACCCCTATTAATGTTAACCTTTTTTCTTTATAACAATTTGGGTTTTTGCAACAGCTATTTCTGTTTCATATATCTAATAACTGATGGACTGAGTAATATTTCTGGATTGAAATTAGGTTTATTGTACTAACAGAAAATGTGCAATCCGCATTTAAACAAAATTTGACCGGTGCAAAAGTATGGGCACCTCAACATAAAAGTGACATTAATATTTTGTAGATCCTCCTTTTGCAAAAATAACAGCCTCTAGTCGCTTCCTGTAGCTTTTAATGAGTTCCTGGATCCTGGATGAAGGTATATTTGACCATTCCTGTTTACAAAACAATTCCAGTTCAGTTAAGTTTGATAGTCGCCGAGCATGGACAGCACGCTTCAAATCATCCCATGGATTTTCAATGATATTCAGGTCTGGGGACTGGGATGGCCATTCGAGAACATTGTAATTGTTCCTCTGCATGAATGCCTGAGTCGATTTGGAGCGGTGTTTTGGATCATTGTCTTGCTGAAATATCCATCCCCTGCGTAACTTCAACTTCTTCACTGATTCTTGCACATTATTGTCAAGAATCTGCTGATACTGAGTTGAATCCATGCGACCCTCAACTTTAGAAGAAAGAAAAATCCAGCTTCCAGAGTAGTAGTAAAACTGATGCAAAATTTTATTAAAGGACGTAAAAATTAATATGATGACAAAAATAGGGAGCCCATATGCGGCGTAAGGCTACGCGTTTCGAACGCTGCCTGCGTTCTTTGTCAAGTCTGAGTGAACATGTTTCATTTTTAAATCTTGGTAGATAATGTTCGCATGTACATTTCAGATGATAGAGGTTTTTTTTTTTATGTGGAATTTTAATATCAAAAATCTTTTCTGTATATATAAAAAAATCTGTTCACTTATTGTTGAATTTTTGTATTGTTGTTTTGTATGTTATCTACCCCATGCTGGCACATGTGCTTTCTGATTAAACACACTCCTCCCATTGGTAGGAGTGAGTTTAAATGCTTGTGAGCAAGACATGTTCACTCAGGCTTGACAAAGAACGCAGGCAGCGTTCGAAACGCGTAGCCTTACGCCGCATATGGGCTCCCTATTTTTGTCATCATATTAATTTTTACGTCCTTTAATAAAATTTTGCATCAGTTTTACTACTACTCCGGAAGCTGGATTTTTCTTTCTTCTATTGGACCCTTGCACTGCCAGAGTGTTATCCTTGCATGCCGGACTTTGCCCCAGTTGAGCTGGATCACTTTTTTTCTGACCCTCAACTTTAACAAGATTCCCGGTGCCAGCATTGGCCACACAGCCCCAAAGCATGATGGAACCTCCACCAAATTTTACTGTGGGTAGCAAGTGCTTTTCTTGGAATGCCGTATTTTTTTGCATCCATGCATAACTCCTTTTTGTATGACCAAACAACTCAATCTTTGTTTCATCAGTCCACAGGACCTTCTTCCAAAATGTAACTGGCTTGTCCAAATGTGCTTTTGCATACTTCAGGCGACTCTGTTTGTGGCGTGCTTGCAGAAACAGCTTCTTTCGCATCACTCTCCCATACAGCTTCTCCTTGTGCAACGTGCGCTGTATTGTTGACCGATACACATTGACACCATCTGCAGCAAGATGAAGCTGCAGGTCTTTGGAGGTGGTCTGTGGATTGTCCTTGACTGTTCTCACCATTCTTCTTCTCTGCCTTTCTGATATTTTTCTTGGCCTACCACTTCTGGGCTTAACAAGAACTGTACCTGTGTTCTTCCATTTCTTTACTATGTTCCTCACAGTGGAAACTGACAGTTTAAATCTCTGAGACAACTTTTTGTATCCTTCTCCTGAACAACTATGTTGAATAATATTTGTTTTCAGATCATTTGAGAGTTGTTTTGAGGAGCCCATGATGCCACTCTTCATAGGAGATTGAAATAGGAGAACATCTTGCAAGTGGCCACCTTAAATACCTTTTCTCATGATTGGATACACCTGCCTATGAAGTTCAAAGCCCAATGAGCTTACAAAACCAATTTAGTGCTTTAGTAAGTCAGTAAAAGGTAGTTAGGAGTGTTCAAATCAAGAAATTGATAAGGGTGCCCATACTTTTGCACCGATCAAATTTTGTTTAAATGCGGATTGCACATTTTCTGTTAGTACAATAAACCTCATTTCAATCCAGAAATATTACTCAGTCCATCAGTTATTATATATATGAAACTGAAATAGCTGTTGCAAAAAAACAAATTGTTGTAAAGAAAAAAGGTTAACATTAATAGGGGTGCCCAAACTTTTTCATATGACTGTAATAACCTTCCGTTCCCTGCCGATAATATTAGGGGACGTATGAAATGCTTGTTGGTCCGAAATTTATATGACTCATAACAGACACGATTATATCATCATATCTAATATCATATCTAATTAACCATTAACCTTTTCCTGTCTATCAAATAAATAATAGAGATGATATTCCTAGTCAGGAGCACCACATAAAGAGAGTCCCTGCTGGTTCCTCAGTGAATTATGCCAGCCACTGCAATACATTTTCATGCAAAGTGTCCCTTTTACTGTGCTAGCCACAGTGTTCCATCACATTTCCAGGCTCAGTGCCCCCAGACTATGCTAGCCACGGCACTGTAACATATTCCCAGCCACAGTGTTACCTTACTATGCTAGTCACAGAGGACCAGCACATTATCAGCCACATCGCCTCCTATCTGCTAGCCACAATGCATCAACACATCAGCCACAGTCAACCTCTTATTATGCTAGCCACAGCGCTCCATCACATTATCAGCCACAGTGCCCCTGACTATACTAGTTACAGCTATCCATCAAATATACAGCCACACTACCCCCTGACTGTGCTAGTTTCAGTGCCCTATCACATTTCCAGCCATGGTAACCCTTGACTATGCTATGGTAGTTTCAGTGTTCCATTCCATTTCCAGCTATGGTACACACTGACTAAGGCGGGCTTTGCACGTTGCAACATCGGTAACAATGTGTTACCGATGCTGCAGCGATATTCCCGCCCCCGTCGCACGTTCGATATCTAGTGAAAGCTGCCGTAGCGATTATTATCGCTACAGCAGCTTTACACGCACATACCTGCCGTGCGACGTCCCTCTGGCCGGCGACCCGCCTCCTTCCTTAGGGGGCGGGTCGTGCGGCGTCACAGTGACGTCACACGGCAGGCGGCCAATTGAAGCGGAGGGGCAGAGATGAGCAGGATGTAAACATCCCGCCCACCTCCGTCCTTCTCATTGCAGCCGGCGGCAGGTAAGTTGAAGTTCCTCGCTCCTGCGGCTTCACACACAGCGATGTGTGCTGCCGCAGGAGCGAGGAACAACATCGTACCTGTCGCTGCACCGACATTATGGAAATGTCGGAGGCTGCAGCGATGATACGATAACGACGCTTTTGCGCTCGTTCATCGTATCAAAAAGGTTTTACACGTTGCGATATCGACTGCGACGCCGGATGTGCGTCACTTTCGATTTGACCCCATCGACATCGCACGTGCAATATCGCAACGTGCAAAGCCGCCCTAAGGCCCCTTTCACACGTCAGTGATTCTGGTACGTTTGTGCTTTTTTTAAAACGTACCAGAATCACTGACATACGCAGACCCATTATAATCAATGAGTCTGCTCACACATCAGTGTGCACGCGTGGCCGTGATTCTGCACGGAGACAAGTCAGTTTTTTTCTGGCATCACTGATGACCCACGACCACACTATGGGTGTGATCCGTGTGTGATCAGTGAAACACATACCAGAAAATCACGGACATATTATATATTAACTATTTTCAACTTACCTTGCCTGCGATTCGCTCTGCAGCCTCTGGTCTCGGCAGCTCCTGCCTGGCTCATGAATATTCATGAGAGCAGGAACAGCCGACCAGGAAGTAGGTGCTGAGAGCGGTGGGCGGACGCTGCAGAGCCAGAGACTTCAGCACCATGGACAGCAGGAGCGAAGGCAGGTGAGTAATGTCCATATGCAATCACCGGATCACGGATTGCACATGGGCAACCCACATGTGCCGTGAATCACGGCACACGGAGGGACATGTGCGTGTTTTACACGTCAGTGAAGAACGTCAGTGTTTATCACTGACGTTTGAAACGGGGCTAAGCTAGTTTCAGTGCCTTATCACATTTCGAGCCACACTATTCCCTGACTATGCTAGTATCAGTGCTCCATCATACAGTTAGGTCCAGAAATATTTGGACAGTGACACAATATTTGCGAGTTGGGCTCTGCATGCCACCACATTGGATTTGAAATGAAATCTCTGCAACAGAATTCAAGTGCAGATTGTAACGTTTAATTTGAAGGTTTGAACAAAAATATCTGATAGAAATTGTAGGAATTGTACACATTTCTTTACAAACACTCCACATTTTAGGAGGTCAAAAGTAATTGGACAAATAAACCAAACCCAAACAAAATATTTTTATTTTCAATATTTTGTTGCGAATCCTTTGGAGGCAATCACTGCCTTAAGTCTGGAACCCATGGACATCACCAAACGGTGGGTTTCCTCCTTCTTAATGCTTTGCCAGGCCTTTACAGCCGCAGCCTTCAGGTCTTGCTTGTTTGTGGGTCTTTCCGTCTTAAGTCTGGATTTGAGCAAGTGAAATGCATGCTCAATTGGGTTAAGATCTGGTGATTGACTTGGCCATTGCAGAATGTTCCAATTTTTTGCACTCATGAACTCCTGGGTAGCTTTGGCTGTATGCTTGGGGTCATTGTCCATCTGTACTATGAAGCGCCGTCCGATCAACTTTGCAGCATTTGGCTGAATCTGGGCTGAAAGTATTTCCCGGTACACTTCAGAATTCATCCGGCTACTCTTGTCTGCTGTTATGTCATCAATAAACACAAGTGACCCAGTGCCATTGAAAGCCATGCATGCCCATGCCATCACGTTGCCTCCACCATGTTTTACAGAGGATGTGGTGTGCCTTGGATCATGTGCCGTTCCCTTTCTTCTCCAAACTTTTTTCTTCCCATCATTCTGGTACAGGTTGATCTTTGTCTCATCTGTCCATAGAATACTTTTCCAGAACTGAGCTGGCTTCATGAGGTGTTTTTCAGCAAATTTAACTCTGGCCTGTCTATTTTTGGAATTGATGAATGGTTTGCATCTAGATGTGAACCCTTTGTATTTACTTTCATGGAGTCTTCTCTTTACTGGTGACTTAGAGACAGATACACCTACTTCACTGAGAGTGTTCTGGACTTCAGTTGATGTTGTGAACGGGTTCTTCTTCACCAAAGAAAGTATGCGGCGATCATCCACCAGTGTTGTCATCCGTGGACGCCCAGGCCTTTTTGAGTTCCCAAGCTCACCAGTCAATTCCTTTTTTCTCAGAATGTACCCGACTGTTGATTTTGCTACTCCAAGCATGTCTGCTATCTCTCTGATGGATTTTTTCTTTTTTTTCAGCCTCAGGATGTTCTGCTTCACCTCAATTGAGAGTTCCTTAGACCGCATGTTGTCTGGTCACAGCAACAGCTTCCAAATGCAAAACCACACACCTGTAATCAACCCCAGACCTTTTAACTACTTCATTGATTACAGGTTAACGAGGGAGACGCCTTCAGAGTTAATTGCAGCCCTTAGAGTCCCTTGTCCAATTACTTTTGGTCCCTTGAAAAAGAGGAGGCTATGCATTACAGAGCTATGATTCCTAAACCCTTTCTCCGATTTGGATGTGAAAACTCTCATATTGCAGCTGGGAGTGTGCACTTTCAGCCCATATTATATATATAATTGTATTTCTGAACATGTTTTTGTAAACAGCTAAAATAACAAAACTTGTGTCACTGTCCAAATATTTCTGGCCCTGACTGTATTTCCAGCCATGGTACACACTGACTAAGCTAGTTTCAGTGTTCTGTCACATTTCCAGCCATGGTACCCCCTGACTATGCTAGTTTCAGTGCTCCATCACATTTCAAGCCATGGTACCCCCTGACTAAGCTAATTCCAATGCTGCATCACATTTTCAGCCATAGTAAACCCCAGCCCAGTAAGTGACACATCAATAGAATTAGGGTCTCTGCCCCAAGATTATGCTGGTCTTAGAATAAATTGCAAAAACCTTTTGACAAATTGCCTTTAAGCACCACATTAATTTTATGGAACATTTCCTTATACCTTTTTAGCTTCTGCTCTTTTTATGGTTTGATTCTGAATTTCTAATGAAATTGTTTTATTTCTTTGATAGGTTCACATGTGAATATAAGTCAGCCCAGGAAGTGACCGGATGGAAAGCTGCAGGGTTGAACATGAGGCTTTACTCAATAATGGGGATAATTGAAAAAAAAAAAAACAAACAAAAAACAAAAAGAAAAAAAACATGCTGGGGGATGAATGAAGAAAAAAATATTTTTCTTTCTTTCTTTTGCAAAGAAGCATTTTTACTGCAATAAACTTTAGAACTTCCAAGGAACCAAAGCAGCTAGAAAAAGAGAACTCAAGAAACCTAATGAAACCAGAACAGACTTTCAAATCTCGACTGAGAAATACAAGAATAAAAAATCGAAAAAAGAAAAAAAATGAAAAAAAAAAAAAACAACAGAAAAAAATCCAACAAAGCATAAAAACAAATTCTATTTTAATAAGAAGATTTTTTTTGTCATTTTTTTACCGTAGAATATTTTTTTTTTTTTATTTAAATGCGTGACATACAAGGAAAGCGCAGCACCAGGACATAAGCGGCGAACCGTATGCGAAACAGAGACTGCAATGGGGAAGTTGCAATTTTGCTGCCTGACACCCTTTTCTTTTTCATTTTTTTAAGGACTGTGTGGCTGTTTTTTATTTGTGTATTTTGGGGTGGGTAGGGACTGAGGGGGGAGGGGAAAGGAGGGATGCAAGTGATATGCAAAAACATTTTTGGAAGGTGATTTTTTTCTTTCGTTTGCATTTTTTGTCAGTGCTTTTTTTTGTTTTAAATTCATGTCACCAATATTGACTATATTTTCCAAAATGGAAGCCATGGCAAATAGGCCCAGACAAAAAATGGATGCCAACATTTTAAGGACTAAGCTATTAGGATTGTGGGTAGGTTGAAACAGAAAACTGAAGAATTCAACAGAAGTGTTTGACTGCACAGCTCCGACTATAAGAGTAGACTGTTCACGTGGATTATTTAGAATTAGACCTTGAAATAACCTTGATGTTTACTTTAAGGGTGCACACACTATGTTATTGATTCCAGCTGAAGCTCATGGCAATTGTGTGGTCTGTATTGAGACATGCTGGCCTTCATGGAAAAAACGACCTTATTGAACCTCAAACAGCATATACCTGTTTGTTTTTTTGGATATCATGCAACTTGTCTAAAAGGTAGCTCGGGTCCCCAAACCTGTGATTGGACTCACAACCATATGCGGGTGCATAAATTATGTTCATATGAAACTGCCTTTGAGGAGTTTTAAGATTTGACGCCAACCATTAGTGAAATAGAAAGATCACCATAAGGCGGACTTCAAATATCCGACATTTATAGTCCACGTACAGACTACGATGTATGGACTGACCTTGTGTCTTCTGAACTGAATTCAACAGTCTAATATGCCTATGAGGCTAAGTTCAGGTCCATATTTAGCAGGTCATACTTAGACTGTGAATGTCGGATGTGTAAAGCCGACCCTAGAAGGACTAAGAATAATAAAGAGTCCTATAATAGGTTTATCCTCCTTCAAGACACTACAAGAGTGTGTCCTCCTTACTGGACTAACTATAGGGAGATACAGCCCATGTCTGAAACTCTCGTGTCGCCTTAGAGAAGCAATTTTCATCATTGCTGTTAACGACGATACTGTACTAAATTGTACCTTCAAGTTGGCAATGATACCCATGTAAGATCATTTTTTGGAAGACTGTTAACATTGTTTTTAAGGTCTACATTTAAGGATCCTCTGGGATTATATAACTGTCTGTGTATGAATTGTAGAAAGCTGCTCCCATACTTCAGATTTACATCTTTCTGCTCATTGTCTTTTATGAGGATCACTGGTTTCTTCCCCATGTGTTACACACCTACATATAGATGGGTGTGAGGTTTAGTGGGCACACATGTTGGCATCTTAGAATATATAGCCAATATCTAAGGATTCTAGTTGTCCATAGCTTCATTTTTGTAGATGAGAATTTATCTGCAAGTCTAAGTCAAGATTGGAGCTATAAGGGTATGTGCGCACGTTGCTTTTTACCTGCTTTTTTGCTGCTTTTTCTTCTGCGCTGTTTAATGCCAAAATGGATGTGTTCTTCTATTCAAGCAAAGTCTATGGGAATTTGGGTTTCTTGTTCACACTATGTTGTTCAAAATGCTGCCTTTTTGTGGCAGAACTTTGGTCAAAAACTCAGCTTTTCAAAGAAGCAACATGTCAATTGTTTTTGCCATTTGCGTTTTGCACTGCAAAGCTGAGTTTTTGACCAAAGTTCTGCCACAAAAAGGCTGCATTTTGAACAACATAGTGTGAACAAGAAACCCAAATTCCCATAGACTTTGCTTGAATAGAAGAACACATCCATTTTGGCATTAAACAGCGCAGAAGAAAAAGCAGCAAAAAAGCAGGTAAAAAGCAGGTAAAAAGCAACGTGCGCACATACCCTAAGTCTTCCTGAAAGCTTTCTAGTTTCCAAAGATCAGAAGAAATTCTTGGTGCGTAAATGTGACCTGGAGCTAAATAACAACTTGGGAAGGAGATGAAGGCTAGGTAGAAACTTAGTTCAGTTCTTCGAGCTCATTACATGGAGTCTTGGTACAATCTAACCCATCCTCATAATTAGTTTGTGGGTCCTAGTTGGTTTCAATTTTGTCACCATCTGATTTACAGAAAAGTAGCGCTTTCTTTAAGGAGGAACGTTTCACCTATTGTTGGCATTGATTGTACATAACTTAGTTCTTTGTTCTGCTTGTGAGGACTTCCATTGTGTCTTCATTTAATTGCATAGTGTAATGTATATAGAAATGTCCAGGGCATTGCAGTTTAGGTCAGCTTTTCATTGTATTTTTTTAGTGAATAAGAATAATTTGAGGACATATTTTGGGATATCACGATGTCCCAATGGTTGTTGGAAAAGGATTAAGACATTAGGACAGTCACTAGGTCACATTGTGATCCACTTGCGTTATGGGAATTTTTTGCAAACTAAATTGAGATGAATAGATCTCACTATCATCAAGAAGCGCTGGCAGATCCGTCCTACATACATCTATAAGGCCATTCTTGGAAGCGCCATTACCCCTTAAAGGGCTTTTCTAGGATCCAAAAATTGTATAATTAACAGATGTTGCTTAAATATCTCAAAAAAAACAATACAAGTATTTAAATCCCTGCAGTTGTGGTAGTCCCCACTGCGGGACCGTCGGAGCAAATAGCGTTAGGAATGCAGTAGGTTGAAATTATTTTATCAACTTTCACTTGTTATTTTTTTTTTTACATCCCGGACAAGAGACACCAAGGCCAAAGTCATCATCTAGCATTAGCCTTGGTGAAATTCTTCTCAGTGTCAGCAGCCGGGTACTGCACATCCGCCTCCTATTGATTTGAATGAAAGGTGAATGTGCAGTACCCGGGCTCCTATCAAAAGACGGGGCAGCTCCGGAACTGAGCATTTCTGGCAGCCTGCTGCTGCCACCAGGACCAAGAACAGCTGATCGGTGGGGGTGCCGGTTGTCTGATCCCGGCTGATCAGACATTGATGACCTATCCTAAGGATAGGCCATCAATGTTAAAGTAATGGCTAACCTCTTTAAGGTCACCAAACAATGAGTCAGCAGCTTAGACCTTTGGGCAGCACGCTTATATCACTTCATGCGAAATGATCAGATTGTCCATTTACTAATTACATTTTCAAATAACTGGATCCATTGGGCTAAATGAGGTACATATTCAGAATTGACTTTAGTTTGATTTTACTAAATCACCAAATCATCTTGGTGCTTTTTCTGACCAAGCTGTTGCTGTCATTTGACATAAACCAGAAGACAAAATGCTCATCAGATGATACAAGTCTGGTACCCAATGCCCGAGATTAGGATAATGTAATAAGACTGTGCAGATGTATTATAATGACTGCCTAGATGATACTAGCTTTTATGTCTCCAGCTTCCCAAGACATCTAACAGATGATACTGGATGACATGCTGTGTGATACATAATTAGCCCAGTTACCACTTCCTTCCTCCTATAAGAGATTTTCACCTTTGCCTATATTGTCTCTATTCGGCAGCCCTAATACTAGTTATACATAACCACATAACCTCTACTAATACAGTACACTCTGTTGTCGAAAATAAGCAATTTACAAAATTCCCTTAACCTGTGACTGTCCAAAATGTATATATCCTACAGAGTCAATACCATAGCTCTACAGTATTCATTCATTCCCATCAGTGTGTCATTTCATAATGTGCTTCTGGTGGATCCTTATTTTGCATTGTTTGTCCAGTTGATTGTAGAAAATAATTCTACACCATGACTTTTAAGAAATTCCCTCCTGAATTCTTGTTGGGTCGTACTTTGGCTTGCTTCTTTTAAGACGATGTTGTTGTGGCATAAATAAACCTGGTGTATATACGTGCATAGCATACAGTCAGTAGGAGGGTGTACGACTAAATCTTTGTCTTCCTTTTCGGGGAGCATGCTGTGCTTTGTACAGTTTGGTGTTCACAGTTACGCTGAGTAGATATAGGATCGGGGGTGTTTTACCATAGAGATAGAAGGACTTGTTTTGTTATTTGTGACTGTATATATCAATATGTTACCAAAGAGTTTGAAAAGCCATAAAAAGGGAATTATAACACTTCATCCCTCCATACATCCACAGTGCAATACGGTGTGCTTTCTGTCTTCCTTAATAATGGCGCAATTCATGGATGTCAGCCTAGTCCATTCCATAGAGCTCATTTTTCTTTGGCTCCAAAGTTCACATTTCCTTTTATTCTTGAGTTGATTAAAGTCTCTCTGTGTCATGTCAAATAAGAAGATATCTAGCGCTCACAGTTCACAACTTATGAGGTGGGTCCTGATCTATATTCAGTTTGCACGCGACTCTTATTGCCTCGATTAGGTGATTCCTGCAGTCTAGATACAGATTGGGCGCCCACTCGAGAAAGCTACTGAAATTCCGATGGCTAGATAACACTAGTAGTACTCCATACTGAAGAAGGAGGACAAGCATCCTCCATGATGGCCATATTTAGCTTAGTTTCTTACATAATCGTGGAAGGATACTGAGTTTTGGATCAGGTACCTGAGATTTAGTAGACTGGTAGCTTTGGTAGTGGCAGAAGCCATATGGAATGCATGAGGGTGACATCCGTCATTTACTCATGGGAAAGGGAGGCAGAAAACAACTTTTTATTTATGCGTGTACATATAATGTTAGGATGCTGTACATATAATGTTAGGATGCTGGTATATTACTAATGAAACGGTTGTGTGAGATGTTTCTTTTCTGGCAGGGATTGTGTCTGTTCTCCTCATTCATGGAGGTCACCAGATGCAAAACCCAACTTTTATTGCTATGCACATGAAACATGAACCAGGGCAATTTGGCATTACTTGGTGCTCCTTTATTTAACCATAGTGGTAGACTGACTGACAAAAAGGGCCAACAACTTATCATTCAACAGATAAACCTTTCCCTTACCCATAGCGTCAGAAATCTTATGCGATATCCCTAAATATAGGACTATAGCTGCATCATTTGCTCTAATCTGGTGACATCACAGAAGGAAAGACAAAGATCGTGATGTCACTGAAGGTCCTGCCTCCTCAGTGTGTAGTATATTACAGGTCACATCTGTCAGCCATACACAGATTTTTTCATTTTTTTTTATGGATAAGACAAAGATTTGATAGTCTAATCTACTCTAGTATTTACTGCCAAATATATCTAAATCAGAAGTACAGAATTTAGAAGTGCTGCAGCAGCTTGATTTTTCAGACATTTGTTATAATAGCTGATGTATTCTCCATCAATCGCTTAGGAGCCACCCTGACCTAAAAATAACAACCATGTCTATAGAAATCATACACTTTAAAAAAAAAAAAATCAGCTTGTCATGGTTGTGTTCAGTGCTTTACTTCTAATTTTGGAAACTGACCTTCCATTGAAAACAAATTCCAAATTCAAACACCATTTTTAGCTGAAAAATTGTTGCCTATGACCATACTAGAGCTCCAACTGATCTATGAGATTGCTTTAGTACTCATACTTCATGGTGGCAGAATCATTCCTCATCTCTTTCAGATGAGTTCGGCTACCTTCATACATCTGTGTGAAGTGTTGTTGTGCTGTCCGTTTTTTGTTTCAGACCGCACAGATCCACAAGTGTTTCCTATTCTGATCCTCGAAATCAAATAAGAATAGGACATTCTCTGATTTTGCACATGTGTGAATAGATCCATATAACTGAATGGGTCCATGTTCAGTCTGATAGAATAATCAGCACACTGACATTTCACATGGATGTCTCAACATAGCGTTACTTTAGTAAAGATTATACAGTGCCACAGGGACTTCAGGTATCACTGAAAAACCTCCTTGGACCAATGACCTGTCCAAATCATAACAGGCCACAAGTATTTTGTTCCATGATTGATCGTACTCAGGCTGAATTCAAGTGTCCAAGTACAGACCATAATGCATGGAATAGCTGCAGGTCTTCTTGCCTAATTAGCTGTTAAGTTCAGGCTCAGGAGATCTGCGGCTAGTCCGTGCATCGTGGTCTGTACTCGGACTGCGATACATGGACGTCTGAATTCAGCCTAAAGGCCCCGTTACAGGCAACAACATTGCTAACGAGATGTCGGTGGGGTCACGGAATTCGTGACGCACATCCGGCCTCGTTAGTGACGTCGTTGCATGTGACACGAGCGACCGCTAATGATCCCAAATACTCACCAAATCGTTGATTGTTGACACGTCGTTATATTATTTCATAATATCGTTGCTCGTTCTGGACGCAAATTGTTCGTCGTTCCTGAGGCAGCACACATTGCTACGTGTGACACCCCGGGAACAATGAACAACAGCGTTCCTGCGTCCTCTGGCAATGAGGTGGGAGTGTCGTTCATGCGGCTGCTCTCCTCCCCTCTGCTGCTATTGGAGGCCTGCTGTGTGACGTCGCTGTGAAGCCGCACGAACCGCCCCCTTAAAAAAGAGGTTGTTAGCCGGCCACAGCGACATCGTTAAGAAGGTAAGTTGGTGTGACGGGTACCGGCGATATTGTTCGCCACGGGCAGCGTTTTGCCCTTGACGCACAAACGACTGGGTCGGGTGCTTTCGCTAGCGACATTGCTAGCGATGTCACAGCGTGTAAAGCGGCCTTGAGACTACACACAATGTCCAATCATAAAGATATTTTATTCATTCTATATTTTTAATTACGTATTATCATGGTGGTTTCTTACCATCCAACAGTTTTCATCCATAACATGGTAAGCACCAAGTGAACATAGAACTGGTCAGGTTTTTACCATACACAATGGCTGATGTGGGTGCAACTTTACTGACTTTAAAGTTGTTTCTCCTATGTAAAACTAGGAAATCAAGATAGCTCGCACTGACGGGTGAGTTGGCAGAGATTTGTGTGGTAGGTCACGAAGTAGAGTTGGGCTGTTCTGTAGGAGTTGTCAGAGAACAGTCTAGAATTGCTGCTTGTTTCTGTGTGAGGATAAGCTGAGGACTTTATATGTTACAAGGGTGCATCTGTCACATGATTAATCCTCCTTTTCTGAGTGCCTTATTACTTTAGTATGTGGTGCAGATGTACTGTAGCAGATGATGGACACATGAGAGACTTGCTGCTAGACCCTTGTTATTGTCGATAATGGAGAATCTTCCTTTGTGGGGAAAGGATTTGTTCTCTGCTATTAAACTACCTGGTGAGTTTGGACGGAGAAAGCATGGCGTATACATTCATCTTTGATAATTAGGTTCATCATGTCCATCAGGTATTACATTTTATTTATATATTAACCACTTTTGAGCGTGAATAAGCACTGGCTCCATTTACGCAGCTCGAGTCTTGTAGATATAGCGTTACAGTGAAGAAAAAAAAGTCACCAAATTGACACTTTATATAAATATGCCCCATTGTCTGGTATTGCGATGAAACACCAAGTAATGCCTAAACCCTATAACGCTCTGTAATATGTGGACATTTTTGGAACGGAAAACGAGGCCTCTTATTGTCCCACTCCCAGCGGCTATTTGTTGAGATTTTTTTTGCATATTACAACCTATCAATTGGTAATATGTGGTGGAATGGGAAAACAGAGCATATCAAGTAAATAGAATAGGGAGGGAAGGTCCTGACCCATAGTAGTGGTGTGAGAACAGGAAGATGCTTCACAGACGGCTAGTAAGACATCTTACCATCAATAGCTCTGTACTTTATTCAGGTTTCCCAACAGTTGCATCTTGACTTACATACTATAGATTAAATGCCTGATGGCATCTAGTAGTCAACATAATTGGTAGCAATAATTTATTTCTTCCATGTGCGAATCTAGGAATTTTTTTCATGAGACTTGGTAATGTTGACATTGGGTGACCAATTTTTTTAACTAGGTAGAGTAGCCGAAAATCTTTCTCATGATGTAATCCCCTAAGAATAATTGTGTATTGTTCAGTGAATAAAGCCATGGGTAACAAGTTAGGACTCATGCCAACATAGGACTGATATGACAAGACTAATCCATCCATCCAAAACTGTAGTTTTGCCTTTTTTTCTTGCTGTTATGGAGTTCTCATGTATTTATAACTAATGTGCATACAAAGTTTGTGTTAGCAACCATTGGCACCATGGGCTTGTTAGTATACATTAAAGGAGTAGGCTCAAAAATATAGGAAAAAAGTGATTTCCTTCTGCTCCCCTTCTGATTCTTCCCACGTACTCTTGCTGGTTTCTACTTCCTGGTCGTTTTTGATACCGGACATAGCAGAAAGTAGAAACCAGCATTGGATTGGGCATCATCAGAATAACACTGGTGGGAAATATAGCATTTCTTCTTTTTTTAAAAGAACTGTGTAAACCCAATTAAAGAAGCCCTCTTATGAACTTCTCCCCCTCCTCCTGAATCTGTACTATAGTGTCAGTGCATTAATATAATCACCTTCCGCTGTCTTATCCAACGCCATATCAGCTTTTATAATGTAAGTCTATGGCGTGTCAGGACGAGGCTACATAGCCTTACATTATAAAAGAGACTTCTGGCTCATGCATAGAGTGACATGGAGAGTCTGAAGAGCGGTGACATCTCTCAGAAGAGGGGCAGAACGGCGTTGGATCCTGGAGAAGGTGTACTCACCGGTAGGTGAATATATTAACACATTGACACCACTATATACACAGAGTTAGAGAAAAAAGTTCATGGGAGAGCTCCTTTAAGATCTGAAGCACAACCTTGTGCATTACAGGGCAATAGTGTTTCATGTGAGATTCCATATTATGTACCCAGTGCTTCTAAGAGAGAACGTCTGATATATATCATATACATGGCTCAATGAATACCATCTTCAAGAAAGATGTGCTATGAATCCCAGTTATAGTTGTGCACCTTAAAGGAAGATTTTCAGCAACTATTCATCCAACTGTTGCCCAAACTCATTGGTTAAACATTATTTCTTCAAGTTCCGCTTTAATAAACTCATCTTCAACCTTTCCATTGAAGATGAGCTTGGTTGATGCTTATTATCAGGCCAGCAAACCCATTAGAAGGAAGATGATGTCTTTGTTTTTATGGTGCATCTGTCATTGCCACAAGTAAAACAGTAATAGCCACGATAATTTACATGGGTGAATTACAAATCCTACATGTTTTCAAATGTACTTTTTACACAGTAGTTTGAACTGGTGCTTTTATAGATTTTTATTGTTGCTGCCAAATCAGATACAAGCAATGGTCTTCCTCTCTCTTACTGGAGTTGTCTTCTACCATGAAAGGATTTGGCTTCAAGAAGGCCAGCAGCCAAGGAGTTTAAGCTTTATTTCTATTGTTTTAACTACGTTTTTTTTCTCTTGTGGCTTTCAAACCTTCTGTTGCTGCTAATTGTTCTAGAAGGACTGGACCATACAGTCTGTAAGTAGATAGTGGAGATGGTTTGTTATCAAACTTCGTTTTATAAAAGCATCTTGTGTGCAAAAGGAAATGCAGGTTTTATAGTATGTAATAAAGAAATCTCCTCTTTGCCGAAGGGGTCGGGCAATTCGAGGAACGGGGGTGGGAGTCGTTTCTAACACTAAAACAGATTAGGATAGGAGAACTGGGACTGTTTTCAGTAGATGAGAATTGTGTTAATAGTGTTTTCGTTTTAATTTAGGTAGGAACTTAAGGAAACCAATAGCTTTTATGTGTTTTTAATGTTTTGCTGGAGAAGAGGAACCCTACCCAGCTCAGCTAGCAATATGTTATATGCTTTAGTAGATGGGTCCATGATCTTTAAGGACATCTTTTGAGGTGGTAGACATGTACCACCCCCAATTAATAAATACTTCTCCTTGTCTAGGAAGAGAATATCCGATCATTTACCAGGGATACATCTAAACAAAACCTTTTCTGCTGTGACAAAGTCTTCCACTAGATTGTGTGCATTAACCTTGAGATTCATCTGCTGTGGTCATAAATATTGTACAGCCTAAACAGCCAAGCAATGCAGAGTATAACTCAGCCTCTAGAGGGGGCTATAGAGCACGGGCCAGAACTTTGGATTTTAAAATGTGCCGAAAAGGGTTAGGTGCCTTGGACCTGACATGTCAAAAAAGCCTCAAATTTACACATCGCAAACAAAATGTCAGGTTATAAAACGCAAAACTGGCCCATTTTATTGCCCTGTTAATAAAAATCCATAGAAAGAAACCATTCGTTTTGGTGACTTCAAAGCTGCGGCAAATGAGCCATTTTTGCACCAACTTAAACCACCTTGCCATATGTTACATGTTTATGAACTCCAACATTAACAAAATGGAAATGTGTTCCTTTGTACAGTTTTGTTTTGTTTTTATTTTTTTCCCCAATGCATCACAATTCTCACACAGCTTCTGTGCTAAAATTCATGTTCATTTTTTTGTTCTCTTTTTGCAATGATTTTGTGAAGCTCGAATTTGAAAATAAAAAAGGTTGTTTTTTCAATAAATACATGATAAAAATAATGCGAGTTTTTGTCACTATTATTAGGTTGAAATTTTATTTTAACAGAATTAAAAAGGGTAAGAAAAAAATGGCTGCTTTATCCCAAAAATAAGCTCTACACCTAGCCACAGATTTTGAGCATGTGATTATGTGACGCGCTGTGCCTGGATCGCCACAAATAGCTGCATGTGTATTTCAATACGTATAACGTATTGCAAGCGTTAATGAGATTTGGTTTTCTCTGCTGTTCACCACATACAAACATTTGCCTACACTCCCTTACTAGGGCTGTTCACCTGAGCTGATAAAGCTTGTATGTGTGCGCCCTAGAAAGAGGAAGGGGAGGAGCTTAGGTGTGAGGTAAATTCAGACAGTGGCAGTTGAAGTCAGGGTAAGTGTGTGAGAGAAGTCCAATATGGAGATGTCCTGCCCTGTTGAAACCTCTGGAGGGGTCACCTACAAATTGGCAGGGTATCCGTCCCTTTTCAAGGTCAGTGGCAACCTGAGAGACTGCTATTAGCCCTTTCATAAGGAACAGTGAAATTGCCCTAGAGCTCTGCGACGTAATTGAGTCAGGAAACCTCTAGAAGAAACAGTGAGTTTTCCCTCAGGATTCAAGTCGCTTGCCATAAGGGATCAAAGATCCAGAGTTTTATTGTCTTGAAAATCCCAGGATTTCAAGACACTTTTTCCCGGGTAGGGAAGTAGCGGCAGGAGGAATACACTACCACCACACAGCAGAGAAACCAAACTCTCATTTGGCAGGAAAAACCACCATCATAGTGAAGGCTGTAAGGAATGTCCCAGACTGTTCCGCAGGTAAAAGCTAAGGTAAAAGGTAAGGTAAGGTAATAGCTCCCTGTCCTGTCTCTGGCTGAATTATTCTCTGCTGCGCCGGGGGGGAGAGACAACCCTCTGGCACTATGCATCACCACCTAACTCCTGGAGACCTTCAGTAGTGCCTGGCCATACCAAAGCCGAACATCCCAACTGGCGTCACATACTATTTAATTTATTACTAGAAGATGGCCCGATTCTAACGCATCGGGTATTCTAGAATTTATTGTGTAGTTAATGTATGATTTTTATTCTATATATAGATGTGTGTAGTTGCCAAGTGTTTGTGTAGGGCGCTGTAAGTGGGTGTGGGGGTGTGTGTTGCATTGTGAGTGTCTTGTTGTTTGTGGAGCGCTGTGTGTCTGCAGTGTTGTGTGTGGTGCTGTGTGTTGCGCGGTTTGTGTGTGTGTGTGGTGCATGTGTGTGTGTGTGTGTTTTGGGGGAGGTATGTTTTGTGCAGTGTGTGTGTTGGAGGAGTAGTCCTAGGGAAAGAGGAGTATAATAGGAGAAGTAGTCCTGGGGAGAGAGGAGGATAATAGGAGTAGTCCTGGGGAGAGAGGAGTAGTTCTGGGGGAGAGGAGTCTAATAGGAGGATTAGTCCTGGGGGAAGGTGTAGGTGGAGTAGTCCTGGGGGAGGTGTCTAATAGGTGGAGTAGTCCGGGGGGGGTAGTCCTGGGGGGGAGGTGTCCAATAGGTGGAGTAGTCCTGGGGGGAGGTGTCCAATAGGTGTAGTCCTGGAGGGAGGTGTATAGGTGAATAATGTGTGCAGGGGGCGTGGCCGAGCGGGCAAAGTGTGCGGGGGGTGTGGTTGAGCAGGCAAAGTATGCAGGGGGCGTAGCCGGACTCACCCGAGTGGGCAGTGTGCGGGGGGCGTGGCCGGGCCAAGTGGGCAAAGTATGCGGGGGGCGTGGCCAGACCGAGCCGAGCGGGCAGAGTGTGCGGGGGGCGTGGCCCGGCCGAGCTGAGCAGGCAAAGTGTGAGGGGCCGGGCCGAGCGGCCAATGAGACTTGTCACTGTAATGACGTCATTTTGGAGCAAGATAGACAGTAGAATAAGGCAATTATATATAGATTATTTTTCTCTCGCCTTTTTCATATTTTTTAACCCCCATCACAAAAGCTTGTTGCACGTGCGAGGTATGTCCACATTGCCACTCGGACCCACCATCGTGACATCAGAGGTCTACCTGCGGTGACACACTTCCAGTAATTCAGCATAAGGCCACCTGGATCTTGGAAGATTTGGTAGACATGTATTAACCCCTTAGTGACAAAGCAAAGTTTGATCTCATTGACCAAGCCAAAATTTGGAAATCTGATCAGTGTCACTTTATGATGTAATAACGCTTCAATGGATCTAAGTAATTCTGAGATTGTTTTTTCATAACACATTGTACTTTATTTTAGTGGTAAATTTAAGTCTATATTTTTTGTGATTGTGAAAATATCGGAATTTTGGGGAAAATTGTGAAAACCAGAATTTTCAAAACTTAATTTTGTATCCTATAAACAGTTAATTATGCTGCACAAAAAAGAATATTTCCTTTATGTCTACTTCATTTACTCAAAATTTTACAAAACTTGTTTGCTTAGGTGCCTATTCAGATTTAAATGGACTTTGAGGGGCATATATATTGGAAACTCCCAAAAACTGATACCATTTTAAAACCTACACCCCTCAAAAACTTAAAAAATAATTCCTGACAGCAGTTTTGAACCCTTCAGGTGCTACGCAAGAATTAATGAAAAAAGGAATAAGAAAAAAATGAAACTTTCTCTTCTAAAATGTTGCTTTAGCCCCAATTGTTTCACTTTTACAAGGGATAGAACAAAAATCTGACCCCACAATTTTTTACCCAGTTTTGTCTGAGCACAGCGATATGTGATCAGAAAGCTCTGTTTGGGCGCATGGCAGGGTTTGAAGGAAAGGAGCACTATCTGAATTTTTCGAACACAAATTTGGCTGTAATTGATTGCAGGCACCCTGTCGTATTTGCAGGGTCCTTAAGGTGCCCAAACACCAAAAAACCCCACAAGTGACCCCATTTTGGAAACTAATTCATTTTAGGGGTGTGTTTAGCATTTTCTAGCCACAGGTACTTCACAGAACGTTTTAAAATATGGAAGTGAAAACGTAAATTTCCGTTTAAGCATTAAATTTGTCATTTTCATAATGGATAATACTAGAAAACAGACATAATTTGTTAGGCAATTACTTTTGAATGGGATGATACCTTTGATGTAGTCAAAAACTTCGTTTGGGGAACATGGCAGGGCTCGGAAAGGAAAGAGCGTTATTTGATTTTTGTCTGCAACAGATTGTGAATGCCATGTGACATGTGCAGAACCCCTGACATGCCAGAACAGCAGAAACTCCGCACAAGTGACCCCAATTTGGAAATAATGCTCCCTAAGGAATTCAACTTAAGGGTGTCGTGAGCATTTTTAGCCTACATGTGATTCACAAACCTTTATAATATTTAGAGGGGCAAACAAAAATAATATTTTCCACTAAAATACTGTTTCTTCATCGTTCCTTATGGGAGACCCAGACCATGGGTGTATAGCTTCTGCCTCCGGAGGACACACAAAGTACTACACTAAAAAGTGTAGCTCCTCCCTCCGAGCATATACACCCCCTGGATAACCAAATCTAGCCAGTTCAATGCTTTGTGTTCAGGAGGCACACATCCACACATGCATTCTCATCTGATTTTTGATTTTTAAGAGTTTGAAGAAAAGCGGGTCCAAGCTGGACTCCCGGCATGTCCCTTCTCACCCCACTGTGTCGGCGGTGTTGTTAAGGTTGATTTCAAGGCTGGAACCTTACATGCCGCGCTCCTTCACCATCCCTCGGGCTCTGGCTTGAAGTGGGAGCCAGAACGGTTCTCACTGCTTTGCAGGAGACCGGTCTCCATCCGCAGCCCTTTCAGGACCCTGCCGGACGGAGCACTCATCCCTCAGGGACCTGGCCCTGCGTCTCACAAGCTAAGTATTTGAGACGTTATTGCAGGGGGTCCTTTGCATCTTTATTGTTGGGGAGAGTGTGTCAGGTTACTTTGGTGACATTTCCGGCCGGTTCTCTGGTTTTCACCTGAGAACCGCGCCGAGGGTGCCTGCTCGCCGGCCGCATTGAAAAATTTAGGCCCCGGCTTCGGCTGCGGCCTACTTTCGTTTTCACTGCCCCTGCATGTCAGTCATGCAGAGGGACAGTGCGGCGCCGCCCACAGGCCGTTCAGCACAGGGGAGGACACTCCTCTCTGAGGAGATGTTTCCCTCCCCTGTATATCTCCTTGGCCCTCCGGTTGCCGCTCTTGGACTAGGCCCCGCCCCCCCTCCTCCCTCCGGCGCCATTTTATCAGCGTTCTCACACTGATCGGCGCTGGCTGCTGCATCTCTGCATCCTGTCTGGGGGTCCGAGCTGTGGGATCCGGAGGGCACACAAAACGGTCTGGTAAGCCACAACCTCTGGTTGTGGACTTTCTTATACACTCTCTGGGGGTCATTCTGAAGGAGTGTGTTCTTTACTGCAGAGCCTCCACCTCAGCAGCATGTCTCACACTAGGAGCAAGGCTGCAAGGCTGTACTCAATATGCACTGCATGTAAGCTCGTACTGCCTGAACCGAGCACATATCCACATTGTGATGCCTGCTCTAACATGGTGGTGCCTCAGCCTGGAGTCTCCCCAGTGGTCCCTCCGGCTGCTCCGGCCCCGGTGGCTGAACCCCCGGCTTGGGTAGAATCGTTTTCTAAGGCTATCTCCCAGTCCTTTGCCGACTCCATGGGACAGCTGTCCCGGACTCTGCTGAGCATGCATCAGCCCCCTTCTCAGGGCGCCTCTGCTGCTTCGGCTCGCTCTGCAGAGTTCACAGAGGATTCTTCATCTGCTCCCAGACCCCGTCCTCCTAAAAGGAGACGCAGGGTCCCCTCTCCTTCCTCGTGCCGCGGCTCTGATTCACGAGCCGACTCGCAGGACGAGGAGGATGTCTTTAATGGGGGCTCGGACGCTACCTCCATGTGCCCCATTGATCTGACCGAGGGTGATGCGGATGTTAGTGATTTGATTGCGTCCATTAATTCTGTACTGGACCTCAATCCGCCAGTATCAGAGGAGCAACCCTCTCTGGCAGAAAAGCACCAGTCTACCTTGCCTAAGAGAACAAGGAGTGTGTTCTTTAACCACTCCAGTTTTCAAGCCACTGTGTCCAAGCCCAGAGCCTGTCCTGACAAACGCTTCCCAAAGCGTGGTTCTGATGACCGTTTTCCTTTTCCACCAGAGGTGGTCAAGGAGTGGGCTCACTCACCAAAGGTAGACCCTCCGGTGTCTAGACTCTCAGCCCGGACAGTTGTATCTGTGGCTGATGGCACCTCACTTAATGATCCCACTGACCGCCAGGCTGAGCTCCTGGCCAAGTCTGTCTATGAGGCGGCAGGGGCCTCGTTCTCCCCATCCTTTGCAGCAGTGTGGGCTCTCAAAGCCATCTCTGCTTCCCTAGAGGAGATGCATTCCCTCACTAGGGACTCTATGCCTGAATTGGTTGCCTTAACTTCCCAGGCTTCAGCCTTTTCAGCCTACGCCATGTCTGCCATGCTGGAGGCTTCTCACCGCACTGCGGTGGCCTCCGCTAATTCCCTCGCTATCCGCAGGATTTTGTGGCTTCGCGAGTGGAAGGCAGATGCTTCTTCAAAGAAGTACCTTGCTGGGCTCCCATTTGCTGGGTCCAGGCTGTTCGGTGAACAACTGGATGAAATTATTAAGGAGGCTACTGGCGGGAAGAGTACTTCCTTGCCACAGACTAAACCAAGGAAACCTGTCCAGGGTAGGAACCAGTCGAGGTTTCGTTCCTTTCGTTCCTCTAACTGGGCGGCCTCTAAGCCCTCGGCCTCGTCCACTAACTCAGCCAAGGACCAGAAGCCCTCCTGGCGCAAGAAGCCGCGTCCACAAAGGTCCGCTGGAGCTGCTGCCACCAAGGCAGCCTCCTCTTGACTATCTGGCTGAGCCAGCAACGTCCTTGGTCGGTGGCAGGCTCTCCCACTTTGGCGACGTGTGGTTTCAACACGTCTCCGATCAGTGGGTGCGGGATATCATCTCCCACGGCTACAGGATAGAGTTCTCTTCCAGCCCGCCAAACAGATTTTTTCTGTCAACTCCCCCCTGCTCCAAGGCCGCCGCCTTCTCTCAGGCCGTGGCATCCTTACAAGCCAACGGAGTAATTGTACCGGTTCCCGCCAGGGAACGGTTCAGAGGTTTTTACTCAAATCTCTTCCTAGTCCCCAAAAAGGACGGTTCCTTCCGGCCCATCCTGGATCTCAAGCTTCTCAACAAGCATGTTCAGGTGCGGCATTTTCGCATGGAGTCTCTGCGATCAGTCATTGCCTCAATGACCCAAGGAGATTTCCTGGCATCCATCGACATCAGAGATGCCTATCTGCATGTGCCAATTGCAGTTTCACACCAGCGTTGGCTACGTTTTGCAATCGGAGAGGAACATTTCCAATTCGTGGCTCTCCCCTTCGGGTTAGCCACGGCCCCTCGAGTATTTACCAAGGTCATGGCAGCAGTGGTTGCGGTTCTGCACCTCCAGGGGTTGGCAGTGATTCCTTACCTGGACGACCTTCTTGTCAAGGCTTCATCCAGTGCAGACTGTCAGCGGAGTGTCTCGCTCACTCTCGCCACGCTTGTTCAATTCGGGTGGCTTGTCAATCTGCCCAAGTCCACTCTGACCCCGACCCAAAAACTTACGTATCTAGGGATGCAATTCGAGACTCTGCCGGCACTTGTGAAGCTGCCCTTAGTCAAACAGCAGTCCCTACATCTGACGGTGCGCTCTCTGTTGAGGCCCCGCCGTCATTCCATCAGGCACCTCATGCAGGTGCTGGGTCAGATGGTGGCGTCAATGGAAGCGGTTCCCTTTGCCCAGTTCCACCTGCATCCTCTGCAGCTGGACATTCTCCGCTGTTGGGACAAGCGGACTTCTTCCTTGCACAGGTTGGTGGCTCTGTCGCCACAGACCAGGAGCTCTCTTCAGTGGTGGCTTCGGCCCCTCTCTCTGTCTCAGGGACGCTCCTTCCTGATCCCGTCCTGGGTGATTCTCACCACGGATGCCAGTCTTTCCGGCTGGGGAGCAGTATTTCTCCACCACCGAGCACAGGGCACTTGGACTCCGTCCGAATCAGCCCTCTCGATCAATGTGCTGGAAATCAGAGCTGTGCTTCTAGCTCTCGTAGCCTTTCACCACCTGTTGGCGGGCAAGCACATTCGAGTCCAGTCAGACAACGCGACAGCAGTTGCCTACATCAATCACCAGGGCGGGACTCGCAGCCGTCTGGCAATGTTGGAGGTTCAACGCATCCTTCAGTGGACGGAGGACTCCAAGTCCACCATATCCGCAGTCCACATCCCAGGTGTAGAAAAGTGGGAGGCAGATTATCTCAGCCGTCAAAGCGTGGACAGCGGCGAGTGGGCTCTGCATCCGGCAGTGTTCCGGTCAATCTGCCGCAAGTGGGGTACTCCGGAAGTGGATCTAATGGCATCCCGGCACAACAACAAGGTCCCGGTTTACGTGGCTCGCTCCCACGATCCTCAGGCCTTTGCAGCGGACGCGCTGGTTCAGGATTGGTCCCAGTTCCGTCTGTCTTACGTGTTTCCCCCTCTAGCTCTCTTGCCCAGAGTCCTGCGCAAGATCAGAATGGAGGGCCGTCGGGTCATACTCATTGCTCCAGACTGTCCCAGGCGAGCTTGGTACCCAGACCTGCTCCGTCTGTCCGTAGAGGTGCCGTGGCATCTCCCGGACCGCCCAGACCTTCTCTCACAAGGTCAGTTTTTCCGCCAGAATTCTGCAGCTCTCAGATTGACGGCATGGCTCTTGAGTCCTGGATCCTGACGGCTTCCGGCATTCCTCCCGAAGTCATCTCCACTATGACTCAGGCTCGGAAGTCTTCCTCGGCCAAGATTTACCACAGGACTTGGAGAATTTTCCTGTCCTGGTGTCGTTCTTCCGGGCATGCCCCTTGGCCTTTTTCCTTGCCGACTATCCTGTCCTTTCTACAGTCCGGTCTGCAGCTAGGACTATCCCTCAATTCCCTTAAGGGACAGGTCTCGGCTCTGTCAGTGTTGTTCCAGCGGCGTATCGCCCGACTGGCCCAGGTGCGCACCTTCATGCAGGGCGCATCTCACATCATTCCACCTTACCGGCGGCCTTTGGATCCCTGGGACCTTAATCTGGTCCTCAAGACAAGGTGGTTCTCCGTCCGACTCCGGACTTTCTCCCTAAGGTGGTGTCTCCTTTCCACCTTAACCAGGACATTTCATTGCCTTCCTTTTGTCCGGCTCCTGTGCATCGCTTTGAGAAAGCGTTGCATACTTTAGATCTGGTGCGGGCGCTCCGGATCTATGTGTCACGCACCGCTGTTCTTAGGCAGTGCACCTCTCTTTTTGTGCTAACCACAGGTCAGCGCAAGGGTCTCTCGGCTTCTAAACCGACCCTAGCTCGTTGGATTAGGTCGGCCATATCCGATGCCTACCAGTGTACTCAGGTGCCTCCCCCGCCGGGGATCAAGGTGCACTCGACCAGAGCTGTCGGTGCCTCTTGGGCTTTCAGGCACCAGGCTACGGCTCAGCAGGTCTGTCAGGCTGCCACTTGGTCTAGTCTGCACACCTTTTCGAAGCACTACCAAGTGCATGCTCATGCTTCGGCAGATGCGAGCTTGGGCAAACGCATCCTTCAGGCGGCTGTCGCCCATTTGTGAAGTTAGGTTTTGCCTACTTCTCAGTTTTCTGTTTATTTCCCACCCATGGACTGCTTTGAGACGTCCCATGGTCTGGGTCTCCCATAAGGAACGATGAAGAAAAAGAGAATTTTGTTTACTTACCGTAAATTCTTTTTCTTATAGTTCCGACATGGGAGACCCAGCACCCTCCCTGTTGCCTGTTGGCAGTTTTCTTGTTCCGTGTGTTTTCACCGGCTGTTGTTGTAGACAGAGGTTCCGGTTGTTCCGGGTTTTGCTCTCTCTCTACTTGTGGGTGGATATCCTCCTTCAGCTTTTGCACTAAACTGGCTAGATTTGGTTATCCAGGGGGTGTATATGCTCGGAGGGAGGAGCTACACTTTTTAGTGTAGTACTTTGTGTGTCCTCCGGAGGCAGAAGCTATACACCCATGGTCTGGGTCTCCCATGTCGGAACTATAAGAAAAAGAATTTACGGTAAGTAAACAAAATTCTCTTTTTTACCACTAAATTGATAATGTACACAAGGGGTAATGGGAGGAAAATGCACCCTATTATGCATTTATATATTTATATTACGTATAATTGTTTGTACAGATGAACGAGGCCCCTTCAGGTATCTGGAAATTGCACCCAAGGATGAATCAGACAAGTAAGTGCACAATTCTTTTCCAGACATCTTGGCTAATTTCTTTTCTTTCCCATGATGCTACGCAAAGAAGCAGTGTGTTTCAGGTGTGCATTAAAACACATCTACAGGTGAGTCTCTAATTTATTCAGATGCTTCCAAACACATGACATCACCATATGGGCTGTCCCATATTATTTAAAGGCATAGTACCCTTAGTGTATGTAAACTTTTAACTTTGCAGAAAGTAATAAAAAGCCTTAACACATTCTCGCTCTCTCATTATTCTGGCATTTGGCAAATATAAATAATTTTGGTTCTTAATTGATCTAAAACGGAAAAGGTTTATTCTAATTTCATGTCAGAAAGTGAGAAAAACATGTCTTTTTAGGTAGTGTATGTAAGCTTCTGGTTTCAACTATAGCTATAATACAAAAGCCATCCATAAAAATAGGCGCTCTGGCAGACTTTGAATTAAGTATTATAAAGGCAAGCCTGTCCTATGGTGATAACAGCTATAAAAAAAAAAAAAAATGGGGCTAGAAGAATGTGTCGATTACAGTGGTGTCCATCCTTTCCTCTTCTTAAATTTTCATAAGGATTCCATATACCGTATTTTTTGAACTATAAGACATGCTTTTTTCCCTCCAAATGTTGGTGGAAAGTGGGTGGTGCGTCTTATAGTCCGAATGTATGCTACAGGGAACAAGGGTGTTGCGGTGGAGCTGGTCATAGGCGGCATGAGCAGGCTGTAGCAGCGCCTACCGTGACCACGTGGGCCCGCTCATTAGCTTCTTTTTATTTACATGCATCCTGCCGTCCATCATCTCTCAGCGCTGACAGGTGTCCGAGATGATGGGCAGGGGATTCGCGCATAATTAACAGCCTGTCCACGTGATCATCCCTAGCAACTACAGCCTGGATTGATCATGTATGGCTATATTCACTGACCCCCGCCCAAAATCATCAGCGCAGGGGGCAGTGAATAAGTATGCTCACCGGCCACCAATCCCTGCAGCATCATGATGTACTCCTCTCTGCCGGCCCACTGAGGTGTGTGGAGAGCGGTGCGCACAGCGATGACGTCATCGCTGTGCACACGGCTCCACACAGGTCAGCAGCGCTGCTGCTGGCACAGACAGGAATATGAATGATACTGCGTGGCACGAGGCAATGTGAGTATAAACATTTATTTTTTTGTGTGCCACAGGATGCGGGCCATATACCAGGATGGGGGTATATAGCAGAATGTGGGCATAGACCAGGATGGTGGACATATACAGTGTGTCCACCCATATCCTGTCCACCGCCATTAACTTGAGAACGGTAGCAGCTATAGGCAAAGAAGTGGTGTCTAAGCATAGTAAAGTATCCATGAGCAACGCAATGAAACCACCTATAGCGCCACCTGGTGGAAAACAATGGAGTTAGCATTTTTATCTTGAAAACGGAACAAGATGGAGGAAAAAAAGTGAATTAAAAAATTGTAGGGCATCATCAATTTAATACAAATATACACCTTGCATAGCTCATGGATACTTTACTATACCTAGACACCACTTCTATGCCTATAGCTACCCCCGTTCTCAAGTTAATGACAGTGGACACACTGTATACAAGGATGGGGATCATATACAAGGCAGGGGGGTCATTACCAGGATGGGGTACCTTAGTAGAGAATTTAGGGACATTACCCCCATAAGTGTCAGCAGATCATTGCCTAACAGTGTCATGACCAAATGTTTTGCTTAAAATTTTATTTTCCTCCTCTAAAACCAGGGTGCGTCTTATGATCCAGTGCGTCTTAGAGTCCGAAAAATAAGGTAGTCTCAGAAATTAACAAAATATAACAATTTTGCAGTAGATTAGCAAAACCCCTAACAGACTGTGGCACACATCCACATCACAACCACTGGGCAGCCACTTAAACACACTTCACATAGACATTCTCAACAATATTATTAAATCATGTTATATACTGTATTTTTCAGACTATAAAGACGCACCGGACCATAAGACGCACCCTGGTTTTAGAGGAGGAACATAAAATTTTAAGGAAAAAATGTGGTCATGACACACTTATGGGGTGAGGATCTGCTGCTGACACTGCTATTGGGGTAATGTCCCCAAATTCTCTACTAAGGTGCCCGAACCTGTTAATGATCCTGCTGCCTTGTATATTACCCCCATCCTTGTATATATGTCCCTCATCCTGGTATAGCCCCCCATCCTGATATGTGCCCCAATCCTGCTATATACCCCCATCCTGGTACAGTGCCTACAAGTAGTATTTAACCCCCTGCAGATTTAGCAGGTTTGATAAGATGCAAATAAGTTAGAGCCTGCAAACTTCAAACAAGAGCAGGATTTATTAACAGATGCATAAATCTTACAAACCAACAAGTTATGTTGCTCAGTTAAATTTTAATAAATTTTCAACATAAAAGTGTGGGTCAATTATTATTCAACCCCTAGGTTTAATATTTTGTGGAATAACCCTTGTTTGCAATTACAGCTAATAATCGTCTTTTATAAGACCTGATCAGGCCGGCCCAGGTCTCTGGAGTTATCTTGGCCCACTCCTCCATGCAGATCTTCTCCAAGTTATCTAGGTTCTTTGGGTGTCTCATGTGGACTTTAATCTTGAGCTCCTTCCACAAGTTTTCAATTGGGTTAAGGTCAGGAGACTGACTAGGCCACTGCAACACCTTGATTTTTTCCCTCTTGAACCAGGCCTTGGTTTTCTTGGCTGTGTGCTTTGGGTCGTTGTCTTGTTGGAAGATGAAATGACGACCGATCTTAAGATCCTTGATGGAGGAGCAGAGGTTCTTGGCCAAAATCTCCAGGTAGGCCGTGCTATCCATCTTCCCATGGATGCGGACCAGATGGCCAGGCCCCTTGGCTGAAAAACAGCCCCACAGCATGATGCTGCCACCACCATGCTTGACTGTAGGGATGGTATTCTTGGGGTCGTATGCAGTGCCATCCAGTCTCCAAACGTCACGTGTGTAGTTGGCACCAAAGATCTCGATCTTGGTCTCATCAGACCAGAGAACCTTGAACCAGTCTGTCTCAGAGTCCTCCAAGTGATCATGAGCAAACTGTAGACGAGCCTTGACATGACGCTTTGAAAGTAAAAGGTACCTTACGGGCGGTGGAGTACGTTACTTATGGTATTGACTGAAACCAATGTCCCCACTGCCATGAGATATTCCCGGAGCTCCTTCCTTGTTGTCCTTGGGTTAGCCTTGACTCTTTGGACAAGCCTGGCCTCGGCACGAGTGGAAAGGCTGTCCAGGCCGTGGAAGGCTAACAGTAGTTCATAAGCCTTCCACTTCCGGATGATGCTCCCAACAGTGGAGACAGGTAGGCCCAACTCCTTGGAAAGGGTTTTGTACCCCTTGCCAGCCTTGTGACCCTCCACGATCTTGTCTCTGATGGCCTTGGAATGCTCCTTTGTCTTTCCCATGTTGACCAAGTATGAGTGCTGTTCACAAGTTTGGGGAGGGTCTTAATTAGTCAGAAAAGGCTGGAAAAAGATAATTAATCCAAACATGTGAAGCTCATTGTTCTTTGTGCCTGAAATACTTCTTAATACTTTAGGGGAACCAAACAGAATTCTTGTGGTTTGAGGGGTTGAATAATAAATGACCCTCTGAATAAACTTTTCACAATTTAAAAAAAAAAAAAAAAAAGAAATAACATTCTTTTTTGCTGCAGTGCATTTCACACTTCCAGGCTGATCTACAGTCCAAATGTCACAATGCCAAGTTAATTCCGAATGTGTAAACCTGCTAAATCTGCAGGGGGTTGAATACTACTTGTAGGCACTGTATATAGCCCCATCCTGATAAATAGCCGAATCCTGCTATATACCCCCATCCTGGTATATGGCCTGTATCCTGTGGCACAGAAAAAAAAATAAACGTTTATACTCACCTTTCCTCCCTCTGGCAGCATCGCTCTTCTTCCTGTCTGTGTCAGCAGCAGTGTCGCTGGCCTGTGTGGAGCCGGTCACCGTTCCCTGCAGCATCGCGATGTCTCGACTCGCTGATGTGTGTGGAACCGTGCGCACAGCGATTAAGTCATCGCTGTGCTCACCGCTCTCACACAGATCAGCGAGCAGGCAGACTGGAAAACATCGCGATGCTGCAGGGATCGGTGGCTGGTGAGTATATCGTACTTATTCACTGCCCCCCGCGCTGATGATGATGTGCGGGGTACAATTACTATAGCCACACATGATCAATCCAGGCTGTAGTTGCCAGGGGTGATCACATAGGCTGGCTGTTAATTATGTGCACATCTCCTGCCCACCTGTCAGCGCCGGCTTCAGCGCTGAGAGATGATGGGCGGGGGGATGAATGCATATGAAATGAGTGGGCCCACGTGGTCACGACAGGCATGTACAGCCTGCGCATGCCGCCGATGACCTACTCCACCGTAGCACACTCATTTCCCGCAGCCCTACATTCAGACTATAAGACACACCCCCCACTTTCCCCCAACATTTGGGGGAAAAAAGATGCATGTTATAGTCCAAAAAAAATGAATTTGTGTACTCACTGTAAAATCGTTTTCTCTTAGCCATCATTGGGCGAAAAAGTACCATGGGAGTTATGCTGCTTATCCATAGGAGGACACCAAGTAGATTCAAAAGACATTAGCTCCTCCTCTGCAGTATACACCCCCTGGCAGAGCCAGGCAACCTCAGTTTTAGTGCACAAGCAGTAGGAGAAAATGTAGTAAGAACGTATCCCAATGGAGGAACGCGAGTAAAAGAATCATAAAAAAAAGGTACTGAGAGAACCAAGGCCCAACAGGGCAACAGGGAGGGTGCTGTGTCCCCCAATGATGGCTAAGAGAAAACGATTTTACGGTGAGTTTCTCTGACGCCTCATTGGGGGACATAGGACCATGGGACGTCCTAAAGCATTCCCTGGGTGGGCAAAAAAAAAAGACAACACAACCCAAGGACGAGGAACCAGTTCCAGACAGCCAGGAGCGCCTACTGAGGGAGAATTTTTCTACCCAGGTTTGCCTTAGCTGAAGCCTGGGTATGGACTCTGTAATGCTTTGAATAAGTATGTAGGCTAGACCAGGTCGCAGCCTTACACACCTGTTCCGCTGAAGCCTGATGCCTAATGGCCCAAGAAGCGCCAATTGCTCGCGTGGAATGAGCCCGCAGCCCACTAGGAATGGGTTTGAGTTGCAAGCGGTAGACCTCCTGGAGCGAATCCAGCGAGCCAGAGTTGCCTTTGAAGCTGCCTGTCCCTTTCTAGGCCCCTCAGAAATGACGAACAAAGAGTCCATTTTCCTAAAGGGGGCTGTCCTGGATACGTAATATCTGAGGGCCCTCACGAAGTCTAGCGAATGCAGAGACCTTTCCACCCTATGAACTAGGTGTGGACAAAAGGAAGGCAGAACAAATGTCTTCGTTCAAATGAAACGGGGAAGGAACCTTCGAAAGAAAATCTGGAAATGGGGTGTAGAACCACCTTGTTCTGGTGAAAGATCAGAAAAGGCTCGCGGCAGGAGAGTGCTGCCAGTTCCGAAACCCGCCTGATGGATGTAATCGCCACCAGGAATGTTACCTTCCAGGACAGAAGAGCAAGAGAGGATTCCTTAAGAGGTTCAAAGGGAGACCTCTGGAGACCGTCCAGAACAAGATTGAGGTCCTATGGGTCCAGCGGCCGTTTGTATGGGGGAACTAGATGGGAAACACCCTGGAGGAAAGTCTTGACTTGCAAGCTAGGCGGCATTGATAGAAGATTGAGAGCGCTGAGACCTGCCCTTTAAGGGAGCTGAGAGCCAACCCCGCTTGCAAGCCTGACTACAGAAAGTCGAGGATTCTGGGGATCACCAGAAGCATAGGCTGGACGTTCGTTTCCCTGCACCATGAAAGGAAGGTTTTCCACGTACGGTGGTAAATACGGGATGAAGCAGGCTTTCAGGCGCTGATCATGGTGGAGATAACCGCAGGGGAGAGTCCCGCTCTTGTTAATACCCAGGTCTCAATGGCCGGTAGTCAGCTTCAAGGTTCTTGAGTTCTGATGGGCAATAAGTTCTTGGGTCAGCAAGTCTGGTAAGTCTGGAAGGCGCCACGGTACGTCTTTGAGCATTTGCACTAATTCAGCATACCAGGTGCGCCTGGGCCAGTCCGGTGCTATCAGTATCAGCGGGACTCCCTCTGCCTTGATCTTCCTGATACTTGCGGCAACAGGGGCAGAGGCAGAAATATGTAAGGCAGGTGGATGTGGCGCCAGGAGCAGACTAGAGCGTCTGCGCCGATGGACTGTGGGTTGCGTGACCTGGCGATGAATGCTGGTACCTTTGTGTTCAACCTTGAGGCCATTAGATCCATGTCTGGTATACCCCAGCGAGTGCAGATGTGTACGAACACTTCTGGGTGGAGAGACCACTCTCCAGCGGCCAGGCCTTGGCGACTTAGAAAGTCCGCTTCCCAGTTCTCTACTCCCAGTATGTGTACCACTGAGATCACTGACCCTGTTGATTCGGCCCAGCTGAGGATCCTGTGGGCCTCGTGATAAGCTGTCTTGCTGCGGGTGCCCCCCTGACGATTGATATAAGCTACAGCTGTCGCATTTCCCGATTGGACTCAAATCTGACGACCCGCTAGCAGAGGGCGGAACGCCCTGAGCACGAGGAAGATCGCGCAGATTTCCAGGATATTTATGGGTAGGGAAGACTCCTGGCGCGTAAACGTCCTCGAGCTGTGTGATGCCGGTACACTATGGTCAGGACCAGCCAGTTCACTGGGAGAAAAGATCTCCCCTTCGATAGGGATGAGGGCCGAAGCCACTAGTGGAGTGCATACCTGACTGAAGGCGTCAGGTGAAGATGTTTGTCCAGGGAGAAGGGGCTCTTGTCCAAGGCAGCTAGAAGCACTTGCTGCAGTGGGCAGAGGTGCAGCTGAGCAAAGGGCACTGCCTCCATAGCCGTCACCATCCTGCCTAGCACTCTCATACTGAATCGAACGGAGACTGAGGACGTAGAAGGCAGCGTACCGCTTGTCAGAGAGCGATCGCCTTATCTGGAAAGAGAGATATCAAGCCCCGACGGGTGTCCAAGGACATGCCCATGAAGGTGATTGATTGTGACGGGACCGGGGATGATTTGTCTAGATTCAGTAGCCACCCTAAGTGGGATAGGGTTGTCCATGATGATCTGCATGCTGGTTGAGCAGTTGTGGAGGTCATCCAAGTAAGGCAGAACGACTACTCCCCTGGCGTGAAGGACACTCATGGCGGCCGCCATAACTTGGTGAGGACCCTTGGTGCGGTGGCAAGGCCGAAGGCTAGGGCTACGAATTGAAAATGGGAGTCCTGAACCGCGAAGCGGAGGAACCTTTGGTGAGCTGGGGCGATGGGTATGTGCAGGTACGCGTCCTTGATATCTAGGGAGGCGAAGAATTCCCCTTCGACCATGGACGTAATAATGGACCTTAGGGATTCTATTATGAATCTCCGTACGTGCACGTTTGTTCAGGTGTTTGAGGTCCAGGATGGGTCGAACTGACCCATCCTTTTTGGGGACCACAAAGGGGTTGGAATAAAAGCCCCTGAACCTCTCGTTGTCCAGACAGGTATTATCACCCCTGCCATTTGGAGCGAGTGGATTGCTGAGAAGGCGGCCTTGCGTTGTTTTGGAGTCTTTGGGGGGTTTGAGTGAAAGAACTGGGTCTGAAATTCTATGTGGTAACCGGTAGACACAAGGTTTCGCACCCACTTGTCATCTGAGGTGGCAGCCCAGATGTGTTGAAAGAAACGCAGTCAACTCCCAAAAATGAGTCTGTCTTCCGGGGCTCCGAAGGAGTCAGGAGGGTGGGAATCGTTGAGGACGAGACTCCCTAGTCTTGGACTGTTTCTGTCTAGGCTGCCATGACGAGGTGGGCTTTGGGGAGGGCTGAGAAAGTCGGTCCCTGCGTAGCCCGCGGCTAGTGGCGGGGGCAGAGCGGGATGTCGACTAACCAAATTAATTCCGAAAGGAGTGGAACGAGGACTGTGGACGTCCGGTAAAAATCGTACTGGATTTGAGCTGGGGGGGGGGGGGGGGATGTACTCTTTCCTCCCGTGGCGTCAGAAATGAGCTTGTCCAGACATTCGCCAAACAATCGGTCTGGAAAAAAAGGGAGGCCTGTGAGAGAGTTCTTGGAGGCAGAGTCCGCTCGCCATTGTCGGAGCCAGAGGGCTCTACGGATGGCTATGGTATTTGAGGTGGCAAGGGAGGCCTGCATGAGGTACTCTGCCGCGGCGGCAATTTGAGCTGTTACATCTGTGAGGGTATGAGGAAACTGGGATTCCTCAAGCGAAATGTTAAGGGATTCTGCCCAGACCGTGATCGACTTTGTGACCCACACGGAGGCAAAGGAAGGCGAGAGGGAGGAACTCGCGACCTCAAAGGCAGAGCAAGCGAGCTGCTCCACCTGTTTGTCTGTCGGGTCCTTGATGGAGCCATCAGGTAAAGACAGGAGAGTCTTTGCGGCAATGCGGGAGACCGGGGGGGGGGGGGGCGGGAGGGCGACCGAGGGTGGATCGGCCCAGCCCTTAGGGACAGCTAAGCCGAACGGGTACCGGGACCCATGAGTTTACGGTTACCGAAGCGCCTGTCAGGTTTCTCCCTTTGCTTTGTGAGGATATCTTGAAACTCTGGGTGGTCAGCAAAAACCTTTTGAGGTTTCTTTGCCCTCTTAAAGACCGCATGATCGGTAGTAGTGGATGGGGGATCCTCCACATGCAAAGTTTGGTTGATTGCTGCAATAAGGGAGTCTGATGCAGCATGATCATCTGGGGAGGTTGAAATCAAGGAATCATCTTGGTACAAACAGCATTCCCCCTCCTCCGGCTCCTCAGAAGCCGCGGAACGTGTGGGAGAACCTGATCTGTGTACCCCCGAGGGAGAGCCAGACTGACGCCTGCTGTGCCTGGTCACACCGGGGCAGAGTGTGTATCAACTCAGAGCCTGCAAGAGGGACTGAGGAAGTTTTCGTCTGCTCTGGAAAAATCGGTGCCTGTGAGACCAGTCGTCCAGTAAGATGCAGCCCAGGATCCAGCGTCGCAGGAGGGGGTACAGGGAGGCGACACTCCGCGTTCCCGCCTGTTGATAGTGTTGGGAGATCGGTCCCTAGGGGAAACAGTCGCCCTCTAAAAATAAAAAATCTTGAAGTGATGTGCCTCCTACAGACACTAAGCTAAAACAGGAGGTTGCCGGGCTCTGCAAAGGGGGTGTACACTGCAGAGGAGGAGCTAACGTTTTTTGCAACTACTTAGTGTCCTCCTATGGATAAGCAGCATAACACCTATGGTCCTGTGTCCCCCAATGAGGCGTCAGAGAAAATACGGGATATAACATATCTGCAATCTCTGGGGAGAGTGTATTCTAAAATGGGGTAGCCCAGTTGTAATCATCCTTTCCCTCCCTGCTCTGCAACAAGAGATCAGGCAGACTCACAAGCCCATTTATTTATTTGTCATTTTTAGGTTTACTGTTCCTTTAAAGAAACACTCCCATTAATATTTTTTTTTTCATTAAATGTGTATGGTGTGTAGCGTAAGTGTATTAATATACTCACCTTCTACTGCTCTCTCCGATACCCATTGCCGCTCTGCTCCTTTCTCAGTGACATCCCCATTATTGCAACTAGTTGGCTGACGCTATCCTTGAGCTGGGAGTCTCTTTTACAATGAAAGCCTATGGAGCCACATTCTGACACTCCATAGACTTATATCGTAAAAGCCACGTTCAAGTCGCGCAGATCAGAGTAACCAGAAAGTCTGCAGAGCAGTGACATCACCGAGGAGGAGCAGAACAGCTGTGGATCCCAGATATTATTATGATGATATATATATATATATATATATATATATATATATATATATATATATATATATATATATATATATATATATATATATATATATATATATATATATATATATATATTGCATCAGGCATGGAACAAATAGGATCAGCATTCACAAGACATACAAATTGAATAGCCTCAAGCTTGGCTCAAGTTTGTGCTGTTTTAAGGTAAACAAAAAAAAAAAAATAGTCAAAAACAGAAAATTCAATACATTTCTATGACTCATTTTTATTTTATTTCAGCTTCTAAAGGGCACACTACAGCACATGTGCAACAACGTGAAGTTCTAAATTTTTTTTGTTTGTTTGTTTAATTTCTTAAAAACGAGATTGGTCCTAAAAATATAGAAAGAAATAAATTTAAAATTCACAGAAAAAACTGTACATTTATCAAAAGTCACTATAACACAGTTTGGTTACATATATATAAAAAAATAATATAGGAGGATGTGAGAGCTGGTGGGGGTAATTCTGGTGGGGGTCCAAAGCACCTTCGAAGCTGCATAACTGACCGTGATGTGGAATGCAGTCATACGGAGAGATGCTTAGTGCACCGGTAGAAAATCCACACTCACTCTCATTCAGTGTAGCAAAGACTAAACCTGTGTTTTTCCTATTCTGTTTGTGTTGTTGAGTATATTTCGGCAACATATCTGCTATCAGTTTTGATACATATACCTTCCATGGAAGTGACATGTCTTAAATAAAGCCTGATAATTGTAAAGAATTGTAACACACTGCACTGAAATGTAAAGGCCTCCGTGTCACAAAATGCATTATTAGAGAGCATATATATAGTGATGCGAGAGCAGATACAGCTCAGATGTGGTATCAGTCAAGTTGATAAGAAGGGTCCATGCACAGCAAGAATAAAAAATACCCACCTTTTCCAATTATAACTGGGCTTTGATAAAACAATGCGTTTACCAGGAATGAAGAGGGCAGTTAATAAAGGGAAGCAAAACACTGGATAAATCCCATAAGGGAGGACAATATCGACATTTTCAAGGGCACTGCCTTGAAACTATTGACAATAGTTTGAAATTAAAATCATGCGACAACTGCTTCAGCAGGTCGACACCAAAAGTTGTAACAAAAGGCTGCTATTAAACTGAAGGTTTATTTTACCTTAATAGCTCAAACAAACAATCTTTGATAATTAAAGGATTGTTCTTATCAATGCTAGAAGCCCACGGCTCCCTAGCCTCCCACTTCTCATCGGAGGGGGATTAGACCCTGACTAATCTAACAATTTGGACAACCTATAAATATCCAAACACCTATAGGTGAAGTAGCCAGTGGCTGCCATGTCCCATTTAGGACTTTAATGCTACGTCAAATCAATTCGGACAAGAAAAATATTGTATCAAGTGATCTCATCTTTATCAATGAATATTACATACAGTATATGCTCTGTATGGCTATTCTGACTCCTATTTTGAATTTCTGATTATTACCCTCACCATCCTCAGTGCTAGGTGACTTGTGTATACTGTTTAGTATCTGATAGATGGGGATTACTACTTACCTTATAGAGCATTAGGCTGAATATTTGTGGTTGTACCCCACTAGGTTTCATAGTACCTTCCTGTAGTGCTGATATTCGCACATACAATATAACCTGTGTGGTTAGGAGGAGTTTGCACTGCAATTTAATCTTCTGTATATGCTGTATTAATCCTGTACAACCCTTTACTGGTATACTTCTAACAATTTTATTTATTCTAATTATTGTTCATTAATAAAGATGTTCAATTTGCATATATTTTTCTAGTCAGAATTGTTTTGTTTAGCATACTTTGGACTAGTGGCATCATTGAGCCACTGATCCACGTGGCACTTTCTGATCTTGCATGCAAAGTCGTCTTTACCTCTGTATTATTGGGGGAGCACAGGGGCACTGGAGCTGGACAGATCTATCATCTGGCCAGCTTCAGAGCAGCGCCAACAAACTCTATAGAAAAGAGCTCATGAATGCTGTGCTAATTACCCAAGATGCCGGCCACAGCTTAAAAAATGCAGCAGTGGCTATTAACTTGGGCACTGGGCAGTAAAAATTAAAATTAAAAATCCCTCCATTCTTGCAGAGTATTTTGCAAAGTGGCTTGTTTTTGCAATTTAAGCCATTTATGTTGAGAAACCCATTTCATTTTATATGCCTAAAAATAAGACAGCTGTCTGCAGTCACTAGGGGGAGCTCACTGCACATGGTTTATACATATATAGCATGGAGTAGGTTCTTAGGCTCACTCTAGTGGTAACTGCAGACAAATAGAATTTTTGTCTCTTCACTTTTAGAGTCCTGAAACTCCGATCACTATACTAAAGCAGCAGAATGCTGGACCTAAAGATGGACATTAACTTTAAAGTCACAGTATAGAGAAAGTGGGGAATTGTGCGGAATATGAATACGTACAACTTTAGAATAAGGTTAACCTGGGAATTACTGTTTTGGATCAACAATACCCAGGGAAAGCAGATGGTGAAATCAAGTAGTAAAAATATATCAACAAAAGTTTCAAAGATTACTTAAAGATATGGCGTTCACTTAGAGAAAAATAAATATGTCTGCATTTTATAAATTCATTTTAAAGTCTGTATGTCTACTACTGAATACCAAAATAAAAAAAAAAAAAACCTCTTAAAACATCCGGAATATAAAAATATTTGAGAGCAGTGCCAGCCTACGTCAAAAAGGATCTATCCTCGCCTAGTCCTGCCTCAGAAACACGTCATATATGAAAGGATGAGCTAAACTAAATGCAATCCCCGCTTTCTTCCCCAACAATAGAGATAATCCAGTGGAAAACTCCACAGGATCATTTTCTCTTTGATTTGACAACGTGCCATTTGGGTGTAGTGCAAAGGATATTATAGTTTATTGCTTTACAATGCAACACATTGGCTGCAGTCTAATATTGCTTTATAAACCAATTACACTATCCCATTTTTCTATTACTTGTGGAATTTGAGGACCTCGCCTCAAAAATGTATGTTCCAGCCTTGGACTTTCAGATCTTGAAGGGGTAAAGACTTGGGATTTTGGGGATGTTCTACTGGGAAAGATCACCCTTGTAAAGTGCAAAAACATCTATAACAGACTAACCTGAAGAAGACTAAACTGAAATGAGAACTTATCCTATAGAACGTTTGTTTTCAGGCAGAACTTAGGTCAAAGGGATGGGGTGGAATGTGCTGGCACTGCGCTTTTTAGAATAGAAGGAGAAGATCTGTCTTCAGAAAACATATGTAAATGAAAAAAATAATAAATTCAAGGCAAATTAACATATAATGGCTGAACCAGAGTGTGCAGGTCACCTCTGATTTACACCAAGAACTTGTTCCCATTTTTATATTTGCAACGTGTTATTTATATATATCCTCAATGAAGTCATGTATGGAACAATGATCCTTACCAATATATAAATCTCTGGACAGATCAATCAGGAAATGAATAGAAGAAGAAAAGTGTAATACGTCTTCAATGCACACAATGATGCTGTACTACTGGTACCAGAAAGACCGGACTTCTCAATAACGCAATGAAATACTCACGGATGCAGACCAGATGAACTACATGATGCTTCAGGGGAACCAAATTAATAAACTGTAACCTAATAAATGCCAAAGGTCACCATCAGGGTGGAGGTATAAACAGACTGCTACAGCACTTACTAGTAAAATAGTCTTTTGGAGGTTGGAAAATGTTCAGACAGACAAGATTTTAAATACCAAATGCAAATGGCTATAGAGCCAACACCATGATAAATAAATACACAACGTAAATAAAAAGGAAGAGGTAACATCAATCCTATACAATGTTCTATAAAAGTCAAAGCAAATACAAAAACTTAAAAAAAGGAAAGGTTGTAGCAAATGTCCTCTGGGAACCCTGTAGTGCTTAAGGCCTATGAAAGCCAAAGGTACTTCTACTTGGCAATAGCTGGTACCTCCCAATCTCAACTTTAGGGGGGTAAATTAAGGAAAAGGAAGCCGATGGCATGGAAGGAGGTAGTGCCAAAAAATGATGGAGATTAAAAATTAAAAAAAAAGTTTATATAACAAACAGTGATTAACCAAAAGAAGCAGCACATTGAACAAGACATGGTTGGAGGCAATAAGATCCAAGTTCAGGCCCGGGGACACACAAAATTATTGTTCTGTCAGAGCTAGCGCACCGAACACTGGTCGTACGACACCACACGCTAGAAAGCAGATACCTCATCTATGGTCCAAACCAAAATGCACGAAGTTGCTATTGCTATTGAATAGGTCCCGATTTGGGGGGTAAAAACCCAGCTACAGGAACAGAAGTGAGCAGATACTGAAAGCATAGAACATGGACATGTGACAACTTATGACCAACCCTAGTACACAGCTAAGATGTAGCTCATGATTGGGTAGCTTTGTGCCGATTTGAGTGAATGTATTGACTATGTATACATGTACAGTATAAATATACACATTTTGTACATTTCGGTAATGTAGATGTAGCAAGTGGAAAACATGTAAACGTGCATATTTCAGCGGGGATATCCAGGTTCAGTAGATGTGAAACATAATGGCTCATGGACACACGGACGCTCAGTAGCATGTCTACATAAGCATAATTAACACTGAGATGTGAATGCAGATACAGCCAAGACGAGCCGGGCATGGTAGCACAGCTACTTCTAGTTGAGGCTAGGCTGCCCTGGTAACAACAGTAGAAGGTCCTACCTTTGAAAGAATAAAAGGAATTCAGACACACTGGGGAAATGCGTATGAAAAGGGGGTACAATGGCCCCAAAGGATGAGAAATTAAACTGTTAGTTGTCAAAATTTCTCTTCAAAGTGGCGTGCGCACCTTGAAAGATGAACGGAGAACGAGAGAGATGAACCCGTTTTTCAGTGCTGCAAAGATGCACATATGAATGGTAAAACCAAAAGAAATCGCGGCTCCAGTCTCAAAGTGAATTGTTTTCTCGCTCTTGGTTGAATTCCTCCCATCGGCTTTCATAGAACTTTTTCAAAATCAGTCCAGCCTTCCCTACTACAGAGTCGTCCTCATTAAACAGTTGGCAATTACTGAACACGAGCTCGGCATCATCTGCAAATTCTTGACAAGTAGTATATCTATAGATATAAAGAGAGAAGATGGTGACACAAGGACTGGAGCAATCAGTATTACACACACCAAATGAAAATTTCACTCTACAAGCCCTTTATAGTAAAGAAATCTGTCATTAGGATAAAGCCTCTCTTGGCCGTCTATATAATCATGCAGGTCATAGGAAGCTGAATAAAGTTTACCTTTCCATTTATGATCCCATGTCTTATTCAAGAGAAATACACATTTTTCTTATATGTAAATGAGCTGTTCCAGACTATGGGACGGACACTGATCTGCATCCAGGGCTTATTTTAAATGCAATGCGGTGTTACAAGTGTAATGGCCACGCTCTGCTCTCCTGATCTCACTGCAGAGCTGTGTGTGATTATAACTGACACAGGACAGCATTAGGCCGCTTTCACACTTGCGTTCAGCGCAATCCGCCGCTATGGAGAAAAGCGCAGTCCGTTAACGCACTGCGCTATTCTCCATAGACTTGTATTGCCGACGCACTGTAATGCAAGTGTCTGCGTTTCATCCGCTGGACGATGCTGAGTCGTTATTTTAACGCAGAGTCGGGCGGAGGGAACGCTACATGTAGCGTTTTTTGGGTCGTTAAAATAACGCACCTTGACGGATTGCATTAGAATCCGCCAAGGTGTCTAATGATTGTCTATGGTGGCGTTTTCCGCCGCAATGCGCTAAGCGGCGGAATCCGCTGACTGATTCAGTCATGTTCTACTGAGCATGCTCAGCATTGTCCAGCAGAACAATCTAAATCGTTTAAAATCACTCCTGGTCTCCTCTCTCTGTCGGTCTCTCCCTCTCACCCCCTCTCTCATACTCACCGATCACTGGAGCAGCGCTGCACGGCTGTCACACTGCTCTGGCGGCTCCTCCTGCTTTTGAAAATGCCGGCCGCTCATTATTCCATCTCGTGTTCCCTGCTTCCCCAGCCCACCGGCGCCTATGACTGGTTGCAGTCAGACCCCCCCACGCTGAGTGACAGCTGTCTCACTGCAACCAATCACAGCTGCCGGTGGGCGGGTCTATGTAGCACAGTACAATAAATAAATAATTTAAAAGAAAAAAAAAACAGCGTGCGGTCCCCCCAATTTTGATACCAGCCAAGCTAAAGCCACACGGCTGAAGGCTGGTATTCTCAGGATGGGGAGCTCCATGTTATGGGGAGCCCCCCAGCCTAAAAATATCAGCCAGCAGCAGCCTGGAATTGTCACATCCTTTACATGCAACAGTCCCGGGACTCTACCCGGCTCATCCTGAATTGCCCTGGTGCGCTGGCAATCGGGGTAATAAGGAGTTAATGGCAGCAGCCCATAGCTGCCACTAAGTCCTAGGTTGATCATGACAGGCGTCTATGAGATACCCCCCACGATTAACCTGTAAGTGAAAGTAAATAAACACATACACCCGAAAAAATCCTTTATTTGGAATAAAAGACAAAAAAAACCCACCCTCTTTCACCACTTTATTAATCCCCAAATACCTCTCCAGGTCCGGCATAATCCACACGATGCCCCACGACGCATCTAGCTCTGCTACATAAAGCTAAAAAGAGCGGCCACAGACCACAACCGCTCTCTATCAGCTCCATGTAGAAACTGAAGTGAGTCGCGCGATCAGCTGTGCCCTCATTCAGGTTACCCGCGGCCACCGCTTTCAGGTGGACTTCAACACACACTCACACACTCCTCCCGACCACCGCAAAGAAGGGAATTTTGTTACTTACCGTAAATTCCTTTTCTTCTAGCTCTTATTGGGAGACCCAGACGATTGGGGTATAGCTACTGCCCTCCGGAGGCCACACAAAGCACTACACTAAAAAGTGCAAGGCCCCTCCCCTTCTGGCTATACCCCCCCGTGGTATCACGGGTTCTCCAGTTTTAGTGCCAAAGCAAGAAGGAGGAAGCCAATAACTGGTTTAAACAAATTAACTCCGAATAACGTCGGAGAACTGAAAAACCGTTCAACATGAACAACATGTGTACCCGCAAACAACAAAAAAATCCCGAAGGACAACAGGGCGGGTGCTGGGTCTCCCAATAAGAGCTAGAAGAAAAGGAATTTACGGTAAGTAACAAAATTCCCTTCTTCTTCAGCGCTCTATTGGGAGACCCAGACGATTGGGACGTCCAAAAGCTGTCCCTGGGTGGGTAAAGAGATACCTCATGTTAGAGCTGCAAAACAGCCCTCCCCTACGGGGATGTCACTGCCGCCTGCAGGACTCTTCTACCTAAGCTGGCATCCGCCGAAGCATAGGTATGCACCTGATAATGTTTGGTGAAAGTGTGCAGACTCGACCAGGTAGCTGCCTGGCACACCTGTTGAGCCGAAGCCTGGTGTCGCAAAGCCCAGGACGCACCCACAGCTCTGGTTGAGTGGGCTTTCAGCCCTGAAGGAACCGGAAGCCCAGCAGAACGGTAGGCTTCCAGAATTGGTTCTTTGATCCATCGAGCCAGGGTGGCTTTAGAAGCCTGCGACCCCTTGCGCTGGCCAGCGACAAGGACAAAAAGTGCATCTGAACGGCGGATAGGCGCCGTGCGAGAAATATAGATTCTGAGTGCTCTCACCAGATCTAGCAAACGTAAGTCTTTCTCATACCGGTGAACCGGCTGAGGACAAAAGGAAGGCAAGGATATATCCTGATTAAGATGAAACGAGGATACGACCTTAGGGAGAAACTCCGGAATGGGGCGCAGCACTACCTTGTCCTGGTGGAACACCAGGAAGGGAGCCTTGGATGACAGAGCTGCCAGCTCAGACACTCGCCTAAGCGATGTGATCGCAACAAGAAACGCCACTTTCTGTGACAGGCGAGAAAAGGAAACGTCCTTTAGAGGCTCGAAGGGCGGCTTTTGCAGAGCAACTAGTACTCTGTTCAGATCCCATGGATCTAACGGCCGCTTGTACGGGGGCACAATATGACAGACCCCCTGTAGGAACGTGCGCACCTTAGGAAGACGTGCTAGACGCTTCTGAAAAAACACAGATAGTGCCGAGACTTGCCCTTTAAGGGAGCTGAGCGACAAGCCCTTTTCCAACCCCGATTGCAGGAAGGAAAGAAAGGTGGGCAATGCAAATGGCCAAGGGGATACTCTCTGTGCAGAGCACCAGGATAAGAAAATCTTCCACGTTCTGTGGTAGATCTTAGCAGACGTTGACTTCCTAGCTTGTCTCATTGTGGCTACGACTCCTTGAGATAATCCTGCGGACGCTAGGATCCAGGACTCAATGGCCACACAGTCAGGTTCAGGGCCGCAGAATTCTGATGGAAAAACGGCCCTTGGGACAGTAAGTCTGGTCGGTCTGGCAGTGACCACGGTCGACCGACCGTGAGATGCCACAGATCCGGATACCACGATCTCCTCGGCCAGTCTGGGGCGACGAGTATGACGCGGCTGCAATCGGATCTGATCTTGCGTAACACTCTGGGCAAGAGTGCCAGAGGTGGGAAGACGTATGGGAGCCGGAACTGCGACCAATCTTGAACTAATGCGTCTGCCGCCAGAGCTCTTTGATCGCGCGACCTCGCCATGAATGCCGGGACCTTGTTGTTGTGCCGGGACGCCATTAGGTCGACGTCCGGCACTCCCCATCGGCGACAGATTTCCTGAAACACGTCCGGGTGAAGGGACCACTCCCCTGCGTCCATGCCCTGGCGACTGAGGAAGTCTGCTTCCCAATTTTCTACGCCTGGGATGTGAACCGCGGATATGGTGGATGCTGTGTCCTCCACCCACATTAGAATGCGCCGGACTTCTTGGAATGCTTGCCGACTGCGCGTCCCTCCTTGGTGGTTGATGTATGCCACCGCTGTGGAGTTGTCCGACTGGATTCGGATCTGCTTTCCTTCCAGCCACTGTTGGAAGGCCAGTAGGGCAAGATACACTGCCCTGATTTCCAGAACATTGATCTGAAGGGTGGACTCCTGCGGAGTCCACGTCCCCTGGGCCCTGTGGTGGAGAAACACTGCTCCCCACCCTGACAGACTCGCATCTGTCGTGACCACTGCCCAGGATGGGGGCAGGAAGGATCTCCCCTGAGACAATGAGGTGGGAAGGAGCCACCATTGTAGAGAGTCCTTGGCCGTCTGGGAAAGAGAGACTTTCCTGTCCAGGGACGTTGACTTCCCGTCCCATTGGCGGAGAATGTCCCATTGAAGTGGGCGCAGATGAAACTGCGCAAAGGGAACTGCTTCCATGGCTGCCACCATCTTCCCGAGGAAGTGCATGAGGCGCCGTAAGGGGTGCGACTGGCCTTGAAGGAGGGATTGCACCCCTGTCTGTAGGGACCGCTGCTTGTTCAGCGGAAGCTTCACTCTCGCTGCTCGAGTATGAAACTCCATGCCAAGATACGTTAGCGACTGTGACGGTGACAGATTCGACTTTGGAAAGTTGATGATCCATCCGAACGTCTGTAGAGTCTCCAGCGTAGCATGTAGACTGAGTTGGCATGCCTCTTGAGAGGGTGCCTTGACAAGTAGATCGTCTAGGTAAGGGATCACCGAGTGTCCCTGAGAGTGCAAGACTGCTACCACCGAACTGAAGATGGTCGTTTCCTATCACAAAACGTAGAAAACGTTGATGTTCTGTAGCAATTGGCACGTGGAGATAAGCATCTTTGATGTCTATTGAGGCAAGGAAGTCTCCTTGAGACATTGAGGCAACGACAGAGCGGAGGGTTTCCATCCGGAACCGTCTGGCGTGCACATGTTTGTTGAGCAGCTTTAGATCCAGAACAGGACGGAACGAGCCGTCCTTTTTTGGAACCACAAAGAGATTGGAGTAAAACCCTCGCCCTTGTTCCTGAGGCGGTACAGGAACCACTACTCCTTCCGCTCTTAGGGAGTCCATCGCCTGCAGCAGGGCATCTGCTCGGTCTGGATGTGGGGAGGTTCTGAAGAACCGAGCTGGAGGACGAGAACTGAACTCGATTCTGTACCCGCGAGACAAAATGTTTGTCACCCACCGGTCTTTGACCTGTGACATCCAAATGTCGGAAAAGCGGGAGAGCCTGCCCCCGACCGGAGATGCAGAGGGGGGGGGGCTGGAAGTCATGAGGTAGCCGCTTTGGAAGCGGTTCCTCCATTTGCTTTCTTGGGGCGTGCGTGAGCCCGCCAGGAATCTGAGACTCTTTGCGTCCTCTGAGTCCCTTTGGACGAGGAGAATTGTGTCTTGCCCGAACCTCGAAAGGACTGAAACCTCTGCTGCCATTTTTTCTGCTGAGGTTTGCTTGATCTGGGCTGGGGTAAGGAAGAGTCTTTACCCTTGGACTGTTTAATGATGTCAGCCAATGGCTCGCCAAACAGTCTATCTCTAGATAAAGGCAAGCTGGTTAAACATTTTTTGGAACCAGCATCTGCTTTCCAGTCCTTTAACCACAAGGCTCTGCGCAAAACTACCGAATTGGCGGACGCCATTGAGGTGCGGCTGGTAGATTCTAGGACCGCATTGATAGCGTAAGACGCAAACGCAGACATCTGCGAGGTAAGGGACGCCACTTGCGGCACCGCTGGATGTATGACAGCATCCACTTTTGCTAAACCAGCTGAAATAGCTTGGAGTGCCCATACGGCTGCGAATGCTGGAGCAAACGACGCGCCGATAGCTTCATAGACAGATTTTAACCAAAGGTCCATCTGTCTGTCATTGGCATCCTTAAGTGAAGCGCCATCCTCCACTGCAACTATGGATCTAGCTGCAAGTTTGGAAATCGGGGGGTCTACTTTTGGACACTGGGTCCAGCGCTTGACCACATCAGGGGGGAAAGGAAAACGTGTATCCTTAGAACGTTTAGAGAAACGCCTTTCTGGATGAGCGTCGTGTTTCTGGATTGACTCTCTGAAGTCAGAGTGATCCAAGAAAGCACTCAATTTACGCTTGGGATAGAGGAAACGAAACTTCTCCTGCTCTGCAGCTGCCTCCTCTGCAGAAGGAGCTGGGGGAGAAATATCCAACAGTCTATTGATGGCTGAGATAAGCTCGTTTACCATGGCGTCCCCATCCGGGGTATCCAGATTGAGAGGGGTTCCAGGATAAGACTCCTGATCACTCTCTTCAGACGCATCACAGGGCGACTGATTGCGCTGAGACCCTGAGCAGTGTGATGACGTTGAGGGTCTGTCCCAGCGAGCTCGCTTAGGGTGGCTGGGGCTATCATCTGAGTCATAATACTCAGCCGGGGACCCCCTTGCAGTCTGGATTAATTCCAACTGAGGGGGATTAGCGGACAGAGACCTCGCCGTGTCCATAGACTGAGCCCCAGTCATGGATTGCAAAGTTTCAAGGATTTTTGCCATAGTCACAGACATTCCATCAGCAAAAACTGCAAAGTCTGTCCCTGACACCGGGGCAGGACTTACAAGCGTCTCAGCCTGGGTCACTACCCCTCCGGACTCCGGCTGGCGAAGCAGCACCAGATCTGAGCATTGCACACAATGGGGGTCTTTGGAACCTGCTGGTAGAGCAGCCCCACATGCAGCACACGCAGTGTACACAGCCCTAGCCTTGGCAGCCTTGCGTTTTGTGGATGACATGTTGCTGCCTCCTCAGAGCGATCTGGGGTATCCAGCCAGGAAGCGACCTCACAGTGCAAGAAATAAATAAATATATATATCTGGTGACACAGTACACCAATACACACTGAGGCACTAGAGGGGCCAGCTGAAATGCCGCTTACCGCCCGCTTAAGAGCGGGTGTGTGGTCGCCAAAAGCCCCCTAGTCCAGGTCTCCCAGAGCCTTGCGTCCTTCCTCTAGCCAGACTGCATGTAATGGCTGCCGGCGTCCTGGGAGAGGAGGGGGGGCGGGCGGGCCCTGGGCGTTCCTGGCTAAGAGCGGGAAGCCTGCTTCCCTCTGTGCCTAGTGAGAGGGCTGGAGCATGTAAATCAGGCTCCAGCCCTCGTCGCTGCTGCGAAACAGCGTCTCTCCCCTACCCTGTTGACAGGGTGGGGGCGGGAACGAAGCGGAGCTAGGCCGCAAAAGCCAGGGACTGGATTTATAAACGCCGCCGCCGTAAAAGCGCGGTCGGCGTGTCCCCGGCGCACTACAAGTCACAGCAGCGCCGCCGGTCCAGTGGGGGTCGGCGCTGCGTTCCCACAACACAAAAGTCCCCCAGTAAACTGCAGGAACACCAACTCAATCGTTACGGTCCCCGGCGCACTACAACACCCAGCCAGCCCGGAGTGTGTCTGTGCCTGCCGGGGACACAGAGTACCTGTATGATGCAGGGCCATGTCCCTGATTGTACTCCTGCTCCATATCCATCAGGTTCAACTGGGTCTGTGGATGGAGCCCGGCGTCAGAGCTTAGAGGCCGGCAGGATCCCACTTCCACAGAGCCCTACAAGGGGATGTGGAAGGAAAACAGCATGTGGGGCTCCAGCCCCTGTACCAGCAATAGGTACCTCAACCTTACAACACCATCCACGGGTGAGAAGGGAGCATGCTGGGGGCCCTATATGGGCCCTCTTTTCTTCCATCCGAAATAGTCAGCAGCTGCTGCTGACTAAAATCTGTGGAGCTATGCGTGGATGTCTGACCTCCTTCGCACAAAGCTTGAAAACTGGAGAACCCGTGATACCACGGGGGGGTATAGCCAGAAGGGGAGGGGCCTTGCACTTTTTAGTGTAGTGCTTTGTGTGGCCTCCAGAGGGCAGTAGCTATACCCCAATCGTCTGGGTCTCCCAATAGAGCGCTGAAGAAAGCTCCTGTCCCGGCGAAACATTAAAAAAAAAAACCGCAAAACATTCTTTCACAGGAATCAGTTACCTTTATTACCACACTATTTGCAACGCATCCGTCACATGCGTCACACAACGCACTGTGACGGATGCCTCACACACTGCTGCGGGCTCGTCTCAGGGCTTCCGCTTCAATCTCACAGGCAGCCAATGTTACAATATTGATGCAATATAGCAGAGCTGTGAGAGCTGCAGCTGCTAAGGTGTTTTATAAGACAATGTTCACTAATCCTGTTCTGTGTTCATTACATGTCTCACACTGGTAATGCCTCCTTTTATAAAATAAGCCCTGGAAGCAGATTCTCATGCAGATCATTGTCAAGCAAATAGCCTGAAACAGCTCATTTACAAATAAGAAAACTTATTCCAGAGAAATCCAAATTTATCAGTTTGTAGGTATCAAGGTATCACTTTATTCTGCTTCCTATAACCTACATGCCCTATGGACATTTTAGGAGGGTTGATCCTACTGACAGATTCACTTTAACATATACAGATTTATTTCCATCCTACCTGGAGAACATATTAACAAAGTATCCCTCTTACTTTTAAAGGGGTGGTCTGGTCACATGAAATCTGTGTAATAAGTCAACAATATCAGATTAGAGGGGGTCCAACACATGAAACCACCAAGTACCTGAAGGTAGCTCAGCTGTAAGTAAGCATTAACCAGGACTGCACTGCACACCTCCATTCATTGTGTACTGCCTGCCGCCATGTGGTATTCAACACCAGCTCAGAAAAGGAGCAGATCAGCAGTACCTGGTGGCAGGCATTAAATGAAGCTGTGCCGTGTGGGTGCCATGTGACAGACATCCACCAATTAATATCATGCGACTAGAGGATCCCTTAAAGTATGAATATGAAGGCAAAGCTGGCAGCATTTGTAAAAATCCTACTACCATGCAGTGATCCTAGTGAGAGTGACCATGTGGCTACCCCAACAAAGTCTTTTGATAACTTTTCACCGAAACTCCTAAGATTAGAGTAATCCAGGACTATTTTTCTATAAGGTTAATATGGCATACACTTACAAATCAAGGACTTACCTTCCATTCAGCAACTTGTTCCGCATGGTAGAAAAATCCATAGGGTTTTTGATAATTTTCCTATAACCAGGAACAAGACGTGGGTTCACGGGTTCTAGGAACGGCCATGCATCATCATGTGACTCCATCTCCATTAAGATGATTCTAAATTACAGATAAATAATGATTGCACTGATGCTTCCCTTCACTTACACCTTTATATTCACTCAAAAGAAATAGGAAAGTATACAATCAAAATTAACATTTTCGTACTAAATAAAGGAGCTTGCTGACATTCAGACTGCCAAGGGTCAAACTACACTAAATTACACACAGAGGTGAACATCTGACCATCATATGTATGACCATGGTGAAATATCCATTCAACCACCATGGGTCAAATTATAGAATTGGGCCTCTTTTGTGAATAACAGCATCCTCTCATCTGGGAAAGCTTTCAATAAGATTTTAGAGTGTGTCGACATGAATTTGTACCTATTCACAAAAAATTGGATGTATTTGCATCTTGAGAGTTATCAATACCTATACCAATACCTATATCTTTTTCTTTCAGCAAACTCTTATTAAAGAGGAGAAATGTAATGATCAAGCGCTGTTTTTACTAGAGGTCCAAACTCCTAGAGATCTCATCACTGACCTCTTTAATAGGTCTTAAAACATAGGGCCTAAATAGTCAAGGCTTTCATGACAAAATTCTGACATAAGATCTTTAAAAGTCACAAAATTTAGGCGCAGCTCCAAGTAGCACCTACATTTGTGACTTTTGGCGTGTACCTCTTCATGAATCAAGAGTGTCTGACTACAGTACAGCCCCTCAAGAGCAGAAACAACAACACCGGTTTTGATGAATCGACACCATAGTATTTTATGGTAATTGCATCACTGTGAAGAAAGTGAGCTTTACCACTTACTCGCAGAATGTGAAATCAGGGCACTGGCTTCGAGTTCCGATTCGTCTCCGTTTTGCTAGTGATACTTCTGCTGGGGATTGTTGAGAGCCTGCAGTTGTCTCTTTTCGACGTGACAGCTTCAAGGGACTGTTATCTTGATATCGTTGCACACTTTTTTTGGCTCTTTTTGAGGAGCCACCTGGTCGTAGATACTCACTTTCCCCTTGCTAAATAAAAAATATGAAATTAAATTACACGCTGGTGAGAAATTAAAAAAATAATTTTATGTCATTTTTCAAATATTTTTGGTTGGCCTTGGTGACAGACAGCAGTTTTGCTTCATTCTGTCATATGAACTAACATCACAGCTGTAATAGCGCATCCACATTTCCAGATATGCAGCAGATTTACCGGCCTGATTCTTCAGGCAGGAGATGTGCATAATACAGCGCCAGCATGGCATTTGAATTATTATGTAAATATTAAAAATGTATTTCTTTATCGCTTCATTGGAGGACACAAGAAACCATGGTTGAATGCTGCTGCCACTAGGCAAGAAAAGTTAGCTCCTCCTCAGTAGGATACAACCAGAGCTGAGCTGATCAGTTTTATCTTCATGTCTGTAGGAGGCAGACATGGGGCTCCACTCAGCCCCGATTCTTACTTTAGGTTTGTAGTTTTTGTTTTATTAAGGATTTCCATTTTTATTACAGATACAGCTTGTGATTGGGTAACAGTGTGGAGATGTGTCACTCTGTTGTCCCACCTAGAAACCAAGAGAACAGTGTGGGGTTGTGTCATGAGACACACAAAGATTGTTTAGGGGCTCCTGGGAAGTCACTCGCCTTCCAGAGTCTGATGTGCAGTGTGGGAAGACCGAACCAGTACTCTCCAGCCGCCTGACAAACAGCATCTGGAACACCCCATGACAGTCTTCCTTATCGTACTGCGAAGATGGATTCCAGGGCCTTCAAGACAGGTATCTCTCCACCTAGGTCTCGGGGGGAAAAAAAGAGAATTTTGTTACTTACCGTAAATTCTTTTTCTTATAGTTCCGTATTGGGAGACCCAGACCATGTTTAGCTTCTGCCTCCGGAGGACACACAAAGTACTACACTTAAAAGTGTAGCTCCTCCCTCTGAGCTTATACACCCCCTGGTAGCCAGTACTAGCCAGTTTAGTGCAAAAGCTGAAGGAGAATAGCCACCCACAAGTAGAACCGAGTAAGAACCGGAACAACCGGAGTCTCTGTCCACGACAACAGCCGGTGATAACAAACGGAACAAGAAAATTGCCAACAGGCAACAGGGAGGGTGCTGGGTCTCCCAATACGGAACTATAAGAAAAAGAATTTACGGTAAGTAACAAAATTCTCTTTTTCTTTATCGTTCCTTTGGGAGACCCAGACCATGGGACGTTCCAAAGCTGTCCCTGGGTGGGAATAAACAGAAAAAAACTAAGAAGTAGGCGGAGCCTAACTTCACAAGTGGGCGACAGCCGCCTGAAGGATGTGACTCCCCAAGCTCGCATCTGCTGAAGCATGAGCATGCACTTGGTAGTGCTTCGAAAAGGTATGCAGGCTAGTCCAAGTGGCAGCCTGACAGACTTGTTGAGCCGTAGCCTGGTGCCTAAAAGCCCAAGAGGCACCGACAGCTCTGGTCGAGTGTGCTTTGATCCCCGGCGGGGGAGGCACCTGAGTACTCTGGTAGGCGTCCGAAATGGTCGATCTAATCCAACGGGCCAAGGTCGGCTTAGAAGCAGAGAGACCCTTGCGCCGACCTGTGGTTAGCACAAAAAGAGAGGTGCACCGCCTAAGCGCAGCGGTGCGAGACACATAGATCCGGAGAGCACGCACCAGATCTAGAGTATGCAGCACTTTCTCAAAGCGATGAACAGGGGCCGGACAGAAGGAAGGCAAGGAAATATCCTGGTTAAGGTGGAAGGGAGAGACCACCTTAGGAAGAAAGTCCGGGGTCGTACGGAGAACTACCTTGTCTTGGTGAAAAAACAAAAAAGGTGACTCCGAGGAGAGCGCAGCCAAATCAGAGACTCTCCTGAGAGAAGTTATGGCAACTAGAAAGGCCACCTTTTGAGAAAGACGATACAAAGAAACCTCCCTAAGGGGCTCGAAAGGGGGTTTCTGCAATACCGTGAGGACCAAGTTAAGGTCCCAGGGATCCAAGGGCCGCCGATAAGGCGGAATGATGTGAGACGCACCTTGCATGAAGGTGCAGACCTGAGCCAGCCGGGCGAGACGCCGCTGGAACAGCACTGATAGAGCTGAGACTTGTCCCTTGAGAGAGTTGAGGGACAGTCCTAGCTGCAGACCGGACTGTAAAAAAGACAGAAGGGTCGGCAACGAGAATGGCCAAGGAGAATGGCCGGAAGAGGGACACCAGGACAGGAAAATTTTCCAAGTCCTGTGATAGATCTTGACGGAGGAAGACTTACGGGCCCGAGTCATAGTGGAGATGACTTCAGGAGGAATACCAGAAGCCGTCAAAATCCAGGACTCAAGAGCCACGCTGTCAATTTGAGTGCCGCAGAATTCAGGTGGAAAAACGGACCTTGCGAGAGCAGGTCTGGACGGTCCGGAAGATGTGCAATGAGTATGACTCGACGGCCCTCCATTCTGATCTTGCGCAGGACTCTGGGCAAGAGAGCTAGAGGGGGAAACACGTAGGACAGATGAAACTGGGACCAGTCTTGAACCAGAGCGTCCGCGGCGAAAGCCTGAGGATCGTGGGAGCGAGCCACGTAAACCGGAACCTTGTTGTTGTGACGGGATGCCATTAGGTCCACGTCCGGAGTGCCCCACTTGCGGCAGATTGACTGAAACACTGCCGAGTGCAGGGACCACTCGCCACCGTCCACGGATTGACGGCTGAGATAATCTGCCTCCCAGTTTTCTACGCCAGGGATGTGGACTGCGGATATGGTGGACTTGGAGTCCTTTATTTATTGGAGGCGTTTATTTGTGAAAATTTAGGAAATTGTGCGAAAATTTGGAAAATTTCGCAATTTTCAAACTTTGAAAATTTATGGCCATAAATCTGAGAGATATGTCACACAAAATAGTTACTAAATAACATTTCCCACTTGTCAACTTTACACCAGCGCAATTTTCGAAAGAATTTTTTTTTTCGTTAGGAAGTTAGAAGGGGTCAAAGTTCATCAGCAATTTCTAATTTTTCCAACAAAATTTACAAAATATTTTTTTTAGGGACCACATCACATTTGAAGTGACTTTGAGAGGCCGAGGTGACAGAAAATACCCAAAAGTGACCCCATTCTAAAAACTGCACCCCTCACACTGCTCAAAACCACATCCAAGAAGTTTATTAACCCTTTAGGTGCGTCACAGGAACCAAAGCAATGTGGAAGGAAAAAATGAAAATTTTACTTTTTAACACAAAAATGTTACTTTAGCCATAAAATTTTCATTTTTACAAGGGAGAAAAGAGAAAGTGCACCCTACAATTTATTATGCATTTTCTCCTGAGTACGCTGATACCCCATATGGGGTAAAAATCAATTGTTTGGGTGCACGGCAGAGGTCGAAACGCAAGGAGCGCCATTTGAATTTTTGAACACAAAATTAGCTGCACTCATTAGCGGACGCCATGTTGGGTTTAAAGACCCCCTGAGGTGCCTAAACAATGGAGCAATGCAACGTAAAATGTATTGTCCATTTTCTCCTGAGTACGCAGATACCTCATATGTGGTGGAATTCAAATGTTTGGACACACGGCAGTGCTCGGAAGGCAAGGAGCGCCATTTGAATGCAAAATTAGCTGCACTCATTAGCGGACGCCATGTCAGGTTTGAAGACCCCCTGAGGTGCCTAAACAATGGAGCTCCCCCACAAGTGACCCCATTTTGGAAACTAGAGCCCTCAAATAATTTTTCTAGATGTTTGGTGAGCAGTTTGAACACCTGGGGGCTTCACAGAAGTTTATAACGTTGAGCCGTGAAAAGAAAAAAAAAAATTTTTACCACAAAACTGTTGCTTCAACTAGGTAGCTTTTTTTTTTCACAAGGGTATCAGGAAAAAATGCACCATAAAACGTATTGTCCATTTTCTCCTGAGTACGCAGATACCTCACATGTGGTGGAAAGTAATTGTTGGGCGCATGGCGAGGCTCAGAAGAGAAGGGCACCATTTGACAGCAAAATTGATTGGAATCATTAGCGGACGCCATGTCACGTTTTTAGACCCCCCCCCCCCCCCCATGGTGCCTAAACAGTGGAGCTCCCCCACAAATTACCCCATACCCCTCAAGGAATTTATCTAGATGTTTAGTGAGCCCCTTGTACCCCCAGGGGCTCCACTGAAAGTTGATAACGTTGAACCGTGAAAATTATTTATTTTTTTTAAATTATTTTTTTTAAATTTTTGCAGCAACAAGGTAGCTTTCTTTTTTTCTCTTTTTTACAACGGTATCAGGAAAAAATGCACCATAAAACGTATTGTGCAATTATTCCCGAGTACGCAGATACCTCACATGTGGTGGAAATCAATTGTTTGGGCGCATGGCGGGGCTCAGAAGACAAGGAACGCCATTTGACTTTTCAAACGCACAGACGCAGTGCACTGATCGGCCGCTGCAGGAGGCACGGTCGGATGAGATACAAAAAGCGCTGGGGATACGGAAAAAAAAAAAGTCACGCCAAAAATTGAGCAGGGATGTTGATCCGCGCTCAGCGGGACGCACGGACAGATGCGATACTTTTTTTTCTGTATCCCCGATGCTTTTTGTATTGCATCAGTCCGTGCGTCCCGCCGAGCGCTGATCAGGGATGCACATAAAGAAGTTGTCCAGTTACCAAAACTGATTTTTTTTTTTTTCTGATAAATCTTGCTAATATGTGCCCCTCAACACATCTATTATGTTTTTTCAGCAAAATTACCTTTTATTGTGCTCTAGCAGCACATGCTCATTGCTGGCTCCAGCTCTGATGGGGTTAATCTCTCCTCTGACTTCCTGTGTTCAGTTCCTACAAGTCCCAGAATTCTTTGTGGCTCTAGGGCGGTGTCTAGCTTATCTAACACACCCATTGTGTCTAATACACCCACTCTGCTCCCACCCAAACCCTCCTCCCTGCCTCTTCCCAGTGGATGCACTGAGATCAATCATACAGAGACAGCAGCAGCTCTACACAGCCAGGGGAAGAAAGTGTGTGTGCGTATATACAGTGTATGTGTATATACAGTGTGTGTGCATATATACAGTGTGTGTGTGTGTGTGTGTATATATACAGTGTGTGTGAGTGTGTATGTGTGTGTGTGTATGTCATACTCACCTGTCTGCAGGGTCCCGATGCCATGTCTGCTTCCAGCCCCTGTCTCGGTCCCGCCGCTTCGGCTGTGTGCAGTCTCCCCGGGGCACGCTCGAAGCTTGCAGTGTGGAGGTGGCACTGAGCTATAGCTTGTTTGTTCAAACGTAATAAGAATATCTGTGTATATAACTAAATCAAAATGTAGATGTAGATGCAAAATTGTCTGTCTGTCTGTGTAGCAATTGCACAGACCTATAGTATAATTCAAAGTTGTATAATCATGAAGGAGTTAACTAAAGATGATGAAGCCAGAATGTGAAGCTATAAACTCTTATCAGTAATGTTCACACAAAAGGAATGTACGGGAGGGCAGGAGTGATGTGAGAAATTGGGGAGTGAACGCACTCCTTCGTTAGTTTCAAGGTTATTTATGCTTACTTACTGTATAATTGGATCTATCGTATTATACGAGTCAGTTGGTGATGCTGGCTGAAAAGAGAGCATGTCTGTGTTCTTTGTCTTATATACATGGATATATATATATTGGCACTGATATACAGCAATACGGCGCAGTCTCTGGATATCCCAAATGAGGACTCCATTAGCAGTCTTCAATGCAAATTCCTCCCTTGACAGTTTGGCGCACCAACGTGGAGCTCCTTCAAGGACGCATTATCGACCTGGAGATACCGATGGTTTGGACGTCGCGGACTGAGATCTCCCTCTCCTCCAAACAGGCTGATCACCTCCGACCCCACGGGTAAGTGTTACATACTGTGTATTCACTACCGTTGTGGTTGGTTTTGGAGAGGAGGGAGTGACGGGCTGTGTGTCCATATCGGTGTTAAAAGGTACCCGATTGTGACTCAGGGGTAGTGCCCGCTGGAGCTCAGAGCACGATCCCAGCCCTGAGGTGTGGATCGAGTGTCACATGGGATCCAGAGGACGGTTGTTAGGGCAGGACAGACGGTGGTGGCTGGATATAGCTAGTTAGACTGACCCGGTCTGTAATTAAAGACGCGGGGGGGTTCCCGTGGCTGAAGATAGGGATTAGGATATTCATTTTGATACAGTTGACCAAGTCCGGAGGGAATACCTTTTGTACCCCTCCTCCATATCACGAGATACCCTTATTAGGGGGTTCCCGTGGCTGAAGATAGGGATTAGGACATTAATTTTGGTGCAGCTGATCAAGTCCGGAGGGAATACATTTTGTACCCCTCCTCCATATCACGGGATACCCTTATTACTATATAGCTGAGGAGTTGCCAGCTAGTATAGAGGTGTAGCCTTAGGTGCCGGCCGGACTCTAACGTTCACCGCATAGTTATATTAGTGTAATCCAGACACCATCAACATAGCAAAAATGTTCAGACAGAGGAAACAGAAAGTTGAGAGGCCTGAAGGTTCACAGAATGTGTTAGAGCTAGTTGCAGAGAGAGAGGGGAAGAAAGCTGTACGCCATGCCTTGGAGATTTTTAAAATGTTAGAATTACCAAAAGGAGGTCGGTTACAACCGTCACTATGGGCAACAGCATTGAAAGCAAAAAAGGGCAAGTTAAAAGACAGGAGATTGTTGAATGATGCAGAATTGTTTGGCAGAATATCGCAGGCATTGCTATCAGAAAGATATATTGAGGTTGAAGATGAAGATGAGCAAGGAGATGTTGTGCTTTATTATATGTTACCCGAGTCTGAGGACAGATCTGAGGGTCCTCCGATAGGTTGTTTTGTTGCTGCCCCACAACCTGATCCCCATTCTATTCCCCGTCCCGGAGATATTCACAGATGCTGCAGTCACTAGACAGCATCCCTTAACCCTTTCCAACCCATACCCCTTTTCCCTCCCATACCTGCAATGCCGTCTCTCCCCTTACCGGCTAGTCTGCCGTCACACTCCCCAATTACCAATCCCCTCCCCTTAGAGCCCCCTTTTTCCCCTTAGGACACATAGTGAGCCTTAGGGGTGCTTCACACATAGCGAGCTCACTGCCGAGATCGCTGCTGAGTCACGCTTTTTGTGACGCAGCAGTGACCTCATTAGCGATCTCGCTGTGTGTGACACTGAGCAGCGATCTGGCCCCTGCTGCGAGATCGCTGCTCGTTACACACAGCCCTGGTTCGTTTTCTTCAAAGCCGCTCTCCTGCTGTGACACACAGATCGCTGTGTGTGACAGCAAGAGAGCGACAAATGAAGCGAGCAGGGAGCAGGAGCCGGCGTCTGACAGCTGAGGTAAGCTGTATCCAAGATAAACATCGGGTAACCAAGGTGGTTACCCGATATTTACCTTAGTTACCAGCCTCTGCAGCTCTCACGCTGCCTGTGCTGCCGGCTCCGGCTCTCTGCACATGTAGCTGCCGTACACATCGGGTTAATTAACCCGATGTGTACAGCAGCTAGGAGAGCAAGGAGCCAGCGCTAAGCAGTGTGCGCGGCTCCCTGCTCTCTGCACATGTAGCTGCATTACACATCGGGTTAATTAACCCGATGTGTACTGTAGCTAGGAGAGCAAGGAGCCAGCGCTCAGTGTGCGCGGCTCCCTGCTCCCTGCTCACACTGGTAACTAAGGTAAACATCGGGTAACCATACCCGATGTTTACCTTAGTTACCAGTCTCCGCAGCTTCCAGACGGCGGCTCCGTGCAAGCGCAGCGTCGCTTGCACGTCGCTGCTGGCTGGGGGCTGTTCACTGGTCGCTGGTGAGATCTGCCTGTTTGACAGCTCACCAGCGACCATGTAGCGATGCAGCAGCGATCCTGACCAGGTCAGATCGCTGGTCGGATCGCTGCTGCATCGCTAAGTGTGAAGGTACCCTTACCCCGAACCTGACGAGGAACAGCCCTCATTTAAATATGTCCCTTTCAATCCCACCCAGTCAGCGGCATTAATCCCCTGCCTGCCAGATCCCAGCATTAACCCTATGCGATTTTATAGGAAGATGCTACAGGTCCATCAGTTATACTCAGCTGCCCGGAAGGACCTTGTTAATCTCACCAAAGTAAAAGCAGGAGACAGTTTTTGGCCCTTAATGGAGCCCCATCTCACAATGCCCCCAGGCACTGATGACACCATTTTCCAAAGTGGACAACAGTATTGTGCCGCTTTAAAAAGATGGGCTCCAGATCAATTGGTATATACAAATGTGCCGGTGCAGCCCCCGCCACAGCCCATGCCCCAACAAAGTCCAAACCCCGTATACGTAGCTCCCAGTCAACAAAGCCAGCAACAGAATTGCTGGTGTTGTGGTCAGCCCGGTCGCTATCAAAGAAAGTGTCACGCCCCCAAATCTCAGTATTTGGCCAGGTACCCTCAAAACCGTAACCAAAACTTGCAACACATAAATTTACAATAAAGGTGTTCCCTGTAGATTCAGTAATGATCTACCTGAAGCCAGGTGTGCCTTTTCCCAGAGTATCATAGTATCCCTTTAAATCAGTCCCAGGAGCTTTCCCAAGATACTGCCCACAGTCCGGCTGCACCCAGGAGTCTGCCCCAACCTTCCCTAATGACACAGGGGGGAGCCCCGGACTGCTTGCTTTTGTTGCAGTGATTTCCAGTCCCAAGCTATCAATTTTAATGATGCTCTCGCACTCCTGCAGGGATGTGTGGGAGGGTATACAGTACGCTGCTAGTTATTATAAGTTGTAAAAAAAAAAAAATAGTTTCAGCAGATTTACAAAGCGGTTTCTGTCTTATGTACTAACAAGTGCTTTTTCCGGCTGGTGGAGTGGATTTTGTTTAATCCTTAGAGTTCAAAATTTCATAGGAGATTGTCAATAGTATTCTGCTGCTATTTAAATAATTAAATTAATTTTGCAGGGAAAAGTATATTTTTTAAAATATACAAATTAGGTTTTTTTGTTTTTATGGTTATGTTTTTGTTTTCTATTATTTTTGCATACAAACTGCCAATATTGATTATTTTCCTTTTTCTTTTGTAGATACAGAATATCTATGAACCCTGTTGTAAGGTTCCAAAATTTCCCAGTAGAGTATAAGTTATATTTATTTGTTGGTTAATCATATTGTTTACTGTTATAGATCTATATATTTTGTCAAAGTAGTATATATAAAAAGGGAGGAAGTAGATATCTATTATATTTTTCTAGCAGCAGACATATTGGGTAGGCTTTAAAGCAGGCTTTAAAGCTTGCCTTTCTTTTGCAACAGTTATGTCATGTTTATTGGATTATTATGAATGTAGGAATATATGTCTGTTATAGGAATGATCTAATCTATATTTCTTTTAGTTTTTGTTTTTATAAATGAAACCAGATGATGGTCGATTCTGCACTGGATATGCTACAATTTGCACAATATGAGGTAGTCTAAATTTAGGCCACTCCCTCCCCTCCTATCGGTACGAAAGGAAGTGACGTAAGTGCCTCTCTAGATGGGTGGAGCAGAGGTAGGTAAGATAGTCAAAATGAATGTAGGATGTAGATCTTTCCTGTTGTCAAATAAGCTAGGTACGCCGAAAAGAAAGTCTAGATTTGAGTTGATGGAATCGGATGGAGATCCCTGCACAGGTGCAGCTGACCAAGAAGCAGAGAACGGGCCTAGAGTTGAGGAGTCCTTTACCATGCATAGAGACCATGCCTTGGTGACATTTGTCACGTCAGTGACTTCTGTCACTCCTTGTGTTCTTAAATCCCTACAGGAACAAGCGAATCAACAAGGAGTGGAGTGCGAGACGCAGGGAGCCGGCTGACTGAGGAAGGTCTGTGGATGAAGGGCGGTAAGCTTTCTCTGCCATGAGATCTCTTCTTAATGATGGCCCAAGTAACATGGACTAACATCTGTGAAAGTTGGATATCAGTGTGCGCTTTGGTGGCGCCAGGGTTCAGTACCCAGGTAGGCAAACTCACCTGGTCTTGTGAAACACGTTCTTAAAACAATGAGGAAAAACTGTAAAGAGTCCGTAGAAACACCCTGCACCTGCTCTACCCATTCTTAGAGACTGCAAACTAATTATAGATGTTTATCATGAGCACGTTGTATGCAAGTCTGTGCGTGTTGTGTAGATTTCTTTCCAGGTCTGGTCAGAGGCTTTCCAGTGCAGAAAACGACGTCATTGCTGAAAATCCACATAATGCAAGTGGTATGTAAACAAACAAACAAACTGATAAGTTGTAAATCAATGCGTGTTGTATTTCTCTTTAGTGTGTGTTGTGTTTCTCTTTAGTAATAAACAAGTTCCAATGTAAAATGTTTTTCTTTGGTCTAGCGCAAACCATGTATAATTTTCATATGATTGACTAATTAGAGAAATAAACAAGTGTATTTTCTAATTCCAGATTCTAAATCAGAGTTAGTAGTATATGGTTTTCGGTCAGGAGACTGATTAATCCTAAAAGGACACAAATTTCGATAAAGCTCAACGGCAGGACAACATAGATTCACGCCCCGCATTGCAGAAGGGTCGATCCACCGAAGCTGCACTGAGCGTCCTGCTTATATTTATCTTTTACAAAAAACCTGTACAGTCCCAAACCATCATTGCCGAAACAGTTAGAAGAGAGGACTTAGAGAACCTTGAGACATGGGAAAGTCCAACTACAAAGGGTGAGGACTCGCCTAGGGGTCCTTGGTCTCAAACCGGTGAAGAAATCCCATTCCCCTCTCCACCCATGCCTCAACGTTCAGTCAGGCAGGATTTCCCAACAGATATTTCTTCCTCTTTTCCTAAGGGAACACAGTACCCTTAGTATTTGGAGATGGCAGAAGTGAGTCAAGGGGGGACTGTTGAAGGTACGAATTGAGTAGTCGAAAATACCTAATTCAGCCATTTCATAGACCCAAAAATGTGGTTGGTTAATGTACCGTATTTTTCGGACTATAAGACGCACCGGACTAGAAGACGCACCCTGGTTTTAGAGGAGGAAAATGGGAAAATAAAACTTTAAGCAAAAAATGTGGTCATGACACACTGTTATAGGGCGAGGATCTGCTGCTGACACTGTTATGGGGGTAATGTCCCCAAATTCTCTACTAAGGTACCCCATCCTGGTAATGATCCTCCTGCCTTGTATATGATCCTGCTATAAACCCCCATCCATCCTGTTCACATACCCCCCCCCCCCATCCAGCCTGTTCACATACCCCCCCCCATCCAGCCTGTTCACATACCCCCCCCATCCAGCCTGTTCACATACCCCCCCCATCCAGCCTGTTCACATACCCCCCCATCCAGCCTGTTCACATACCCCCCCATCCAGCCTGTTCACATACCCCCCCCATCCAGCCTGTTCACATACCCCCCCATCCAGCCTGTTCACATGCCCCCCCATCCAGCCTGTTCACATGCCCCCCCCCATCCAGCCTGTTCACATGCCCCCCCCATCCAGCCTGTTCACATGCCCCCCCCATCCAGCCTGTTCACATGCCCCCCCCATCCAGCCTGTTCACATGCCCCCCCCCATCCAGCCTGTTCACATGCCCCCCCCATCCAGCCTGTTCACATGCCCCCCCCATCCAGCCTGTTCACATGCCCCCCCCATCCAGCCTGTTCACATGCCCCCCCCATCCAGCCTGTTCACATGCCCCCCCCATCCAGCCTGTTCACATGCCCCCCCCCCATCCAGCCTGTTTACATGCCCCCCCCCATCCAGCCTGTTTACATGCCCCCCCCATCCAGCCTGTTTACATGCCCCCCATCCAGCCTTTTCACATGCCCCCCCATCCAGCCTGTTCACATACCCCCCCCATCCAGCCTGTTCACATGCCCCCCCCATCCAGCCTGTTCACATGCCCCCCCCATCCAGCCTGTTCACATGCCCCCCCATCCAGCCTGTTCACATGCCCCCCCATCCAGCCTGTTCACATGCCCCCCCCATCCTGCCGGCTCATATACCATCCTGGTATATGGCCTGTATCCTATAGCACAGAGAAAAAAATAAACGTTTATACTCACCTTTTCCTCACTCCCTGCAGCCGATCATCTTCCTCTCTGCGCCACTGACCTGTGTGTGTGTGTGGAGCCGTTCCCCTGCTGCATCGCGATGTCTTCCTGTCTGTGCCGATCAGCTGACCAGCTCGGCACAGATCAGCTGACCAGCTCGGCACAGATCAGCTGACCAGCTCGGCACAGATCAGCTGACCAGCTCGGCACAGATCAGCTGACCAGCTCGGCACAGATCAGCTGACCAGCTCGGCACAGATCAGCTGACCAGCTCGGCACAGATCAGCTGACCAGCTCGGCACAGATCAGCTGACCAGCTCGGCACAGATCAGCTGACCAGCTCGGCACAGATCAGCTGACCAGCTCGGCACAGATCAGCTGACCAGCTCGGCACAGATCAGCTGACCAGCTCGGCACAGATCAGCTGACCTGACCGGCACAGATCAGCTGACCGGCACAGATCAGCTGACCGGCACAGATCAGCTGACCAGCTCGGCACAGATCAGCTGACCAGCTCGGCACAGATCAGCTGACCAGCTCGGCACAGATCAGCTGACCAGCTCGGCACAGATCAGCTGACCAGCTCGGCACAGATCAGCTGACCAGCTCGGCACAGATCAGCTGACCAGCTCGGCACAGATCAGCTGACCAGCTCGGCACAGATCAGCTGACCGGCACAGATCAGCTGACCGGCACAGATCAGCTGACCGGCACAGATCAGCTGACCGGCACAGATCAGCTGACCGGCACAGATCAGCTGACCGGCACAGATCAGCTGACCGGCACAGATCAGCTGACCGGCACAGATCAGCTGACCGGCACAGATCAGCTGACCGGCACAGATCAGCTGACCGGCACAGACAGGAAGTCATCGCGTGCAGCAGGGGGGGGGCGGCTCCACACACGGGGACGGGTGAGTGCACTGATTCACTGCACCCCGCGCTGGTAATGACGCGCGTGGGGGCAGTGAATACAGCCGCACATGATCACTCCAGGCTGTAATTGCCAGGGGTGATCATGCCGGCTCTTTACTATGCGCGCGTCCCCGCTCATCCTTCCGCCCACCTGTCAGTGCCGGCTTCAGCGCTGAGAGATGGGCGGGAGGATGGGCGGTGCATATGTAATGAGCGGGCCCACGTGGTCACGAGCAGGCGCTGCTGCTGCCTGCTCGTGCCCCCGATGACCCGCAGCACCCATTCCCAGCCGCAGCCCTATAGTCAGACCATAAGACGCACCCCCAACTTTCCCCCAACATTTGGGGGAAAAAAAGTGCGTCTTATGGTCCGAAAAATACGGTAATCTAACCATTTACAAATGTTTTTGTTTCCTACTAATTTCAGTAATTTTCCTTAATATAAAATGCTAGATATGCATTTTCTCATTTCAGGAAAAGTTTTAGAAGAGCCTATCCCATCAGGCTGATGTCTCTCCGGCCTAGTCTGCTGAGCACTGGCAGTGACACGCGAGTTAACGTTATATTTCAAAAACCAATGGACCCAACACAACCGAAGCAGAAAGCGGACGCTATTCTACCCATTATCCCAGAAGGTTTTTCCAAGTCTGTGCCACAAACTGTATACATGAAGCCTCATCATGTTTTGTTGTTTTTTTTATCAAGAGCAGATTATCCAGGTTCACAAAGTGGCCCTAAGTGGACTAGCACTGACTAAGCATCCTTCTTTTTGTTTTATATCCGGAAAGAAGAACGATGGACAATTTCCAATTTCCAAATGTCCTTTTGTGTTTTTTAATTATGTGCTAATTTTAAATAAGGTTTAGATTCAATTTTTCTTAATCAGGATAATGTGTTTTAATGAGTGTAATAACGCCAATTCTAATAGCCCCTATAAATCATAGAGTTATGTTTAATAAATAAAAATAAAGTATTTAAGGGGGGAGCTAAAGTCTATAGTGTTAAATTAAACAACAATCCCATAGAAAGCCCGCATATATAGATATAGATATAATTAAAGTCCCAAGGGCAGTAGGTCACAAATAAGTCCCAAATAATAAAATATATCTAAATGGGGAAAATTTTTAAATTTAATAATATTCACAGATATTTTATTAAAGGGGGGACTGTGGAGGTGGCACTGAGCTTATAGCTTGTTTGTTCAAACGTAATAAGAATA